>NC_079207.1:26834854-26887354 GCF_026745355.1 Beta vulgaris subsp. vulgaris | reverse complement strand
TTTTGGCTGATATTACATGTCTTCAATATGCAGAGCTTGATGGTGACTAGCTTATATTGGAGTGAGAGCGTTGATTTCACCTAGATGTAGATTTATTAAAGTTAAGATTTCCGCTGCAATAGTTTAGAATTATGGTTTGTTATAGGAGTGTATTAATTAATTACATTTCTTTTTAGTTGTAATAGTTAATAATTAATTTATGTATTAATAGTAGTACCTTTGGCTTTGCTGTTATTAAATATTTAATAACTGCGGCATAACAGCTCTTGAATTGTCCATGCTTTGTACTCTAATATGTTTTCTAAAGAAAGTGGAAATTCAGGATTGTTACAGTTACAAAATATTATGATATTATTAAATCTAATTATTATAATAGTAATATTAGTTTACTTCTTAGATATTATTGCTCTTATATATCATCATCAAGTATTAATATACTAATACAAATAATGTAAAATAATTATTATTAATTATCATTATTATCATTAATTATTATTATTATTATTAATTATTAATATTTTTTATTTATAACGATCATTTAAAAATATCCAAAATACTATTATTATTCATTATTATTACTTATCATTATAATTATTATTTAATATTCATATTATTATTTAAATATTATTTAAATATTTATTACATTCAATTTAATTCAATTTAATTCAATTCACTTCAGTTCAATTCAGTTCAGTTCAGTTCAGTTCATTTTAGTCCAGTTCAGTTCAGTTCAGCTCCAATCAGTTTAGTTCAGTTCAGCTTCAATCAGTTCAATTTAGTTCAGTTCAGTTCAGCTATTTTATGTCGAAAAGAACATGCCTAAGACTTTGTGATAATTTAAACTAAGCCAAATTGCAAACAGTGGTTTGGTCAAAATAAATCCCAAACCATCCCATATCTATGAAATCGCAAAGGGACAAACCAATCTAAACCGCGATAATACAATATGATTTAAGATTCGGTATGGTTCGAATCATACTCTGATATAATTTAGGAAATACGTTTCACAGCTTGTTGAGAATTTCCAAGCAATGCTGGCCATAATTAGATATATTATTCTGTTTTTTCTTTTTTCGAAACATATTAGATTTACCCCCTGAATTTAAAATATCTGTACCTTCTAGCTAGCCACTGTTATAGAAAATCTTGAAATATCCATAGGTTTTCAAGTCTAAGCCCAATAAGGTGGGTCTTTGTTTCGACTGAAGTGTACATTAAACTGAGTCTGACAAGCACAATGAACATATGGTTTTCCAATTCCACTCGTTTTTGTAAATAGTTGACAACTTGACATGCATGTAAATAGATACTTTCTATAAAACCAAACTTGCGCCAAACAAGGAAACAAGACAAAAACAAGAGGGGAAAATCGTTGAGACTCCATATTTTCTTTCTTTCTTAGGTTGTATTAGGTTCATCGAAAATATTGTAAGGTCATTTTCTTATTCAACAGAACTTATAAAGTTTCAAGCTTATTTTTCCACAGTATGATTACTTGGTAAGAATGTAGAGAACATAAGAAAAGAGATTTAGAGAATTTTTACTTAGTTGCTTATACATATTAGCCTAATGTTAGTGTACGAACCCCTTGGACCAAATTTTATGTATGTACTCATCGTACGAACCCCGAATTTTATGTAGATATATCACACTGGTCCAATCGTAAATTGGGCTTAGAAAAATGCATGTGATATGTTGGAACTCGTTTTATGACGATATTGATGACGAATCGGGATTCTGTAGGAAGAAGGCATTAATTGAACACCCTTGTAATACATAGAGATTTCTATGTCTAACGGTCATCAAAAGTTCATGACCACCTTTGGAGATTTTAAGTACTCCACCTTGAGCCGAAATCTTGCACCCTTTAGAATCTAGAGTGTCCAAAGAAATGATGTTCTGCTTTAGATCAGTTCCATGTTGAACATTGGACAAAATCCTGAGCTTACCATCATGTGTCTTGATCCGGATAGAGCCAATACCATGAACTTTGCAACGGGAACCGTTACCCATAGAGACGGATCTATTCTTCACCAATTTGTAACCGATAAAGTGATCCTTTTGAGAACAAATATGGTAGGTGCAACCGGAATCAAGCACCCACCAATTAAAATTTCTACTTCTTCCAGGAGAAGTAGCCAAAAGAACATCATCGGATTCTATTTCGCTAATATCGGCTTGTGCAGTTTCTGATGCTTTTTTTCTCATTTTCTTCCCTTTCGAGCTTTTTCTTTAATTTTAAGCAATCAGAAACATCGTGCCCATGCATCTTACAATATTTGCATAAATTTTTAGATTTATGCCCATTAGATATGACCCTATTTTTGGTACTTATTTTTCCGTGTGATCTCCCTTCTACATTTAATCCTTCGGCATTATCATTGGAATGCACTTCAATGTCAAATTTTTCTTTTGAGAGTAAATGTGATTTAACATCCTCAAAAGATAAAGTATCATTATTACCATATAACATGATTTCCTTGAAGTGCTTGTACGAAAGAGGTAGGGAGACAATTAATAACACGACTTTTTCCTCATCTTCAATCTTGACATCCAAATTTTCAATATCAATAAGTATAGAATTAAATTCATTTAGATGAGATTGAATGGAAGTACCTTCGGTCATCCGAATAGTGTAAAGCCTTTCCTTGAGACGGAGTTTGTTAGCGAGACTTTTAGTCATGTAGAGGGACTCGAGCTTTAACCATAGCCCTGCAGCGGTCTCCTCGTGAATAACCTCACGTAATACCTCCTTAGTTAGACATAGTTGGATTGTAGATAATGATTTTTCATCCAACTCTTGCAATTATATTGCTCGTCGGACATGGCATATGGCCTTATCTGTTTGCCATCAAGTGCCCTTTTTAATCCGCTCTGAGTCAGAACGGCCTTCATCTGGACTTTCCGGCCAGATGCTAAAACTGATCTTGCCATCGAATTTCTCAATCTCGAACTTTGTTACCGAAGACATCTTTAATATAATAACACTTTAAACAACCTTCGGCTCGGATACCACGTGTTAGGGTTGTGAGTACGTAGCGGAAACAAATGAAAGATGTATAGATTGAGATAAATAAATATAGTTGGAAATATGTGACAAGAAAAGTAGTAAAAGATGGACACACAATTTAACGTGGGAAAAATCCTCCAATAGAGGCAAAAAACCAACGGACGACGAGTACCCAAAATCCACTATATGAAAATAGGAGAGTACAAGAACCCTAAATATTATTAGGGTGAGTACAACAAAACTCTCACTATAGTAAAAAACTCACAAAAGAACATTACAAAGAAGAATAGTGGATTAATTATACAAGGTGGGTTCAAACAAAGATGATTAATAATTGTAGGAAGGCTTAGTATGTATGTTTTTTAGATTTGTGGGTGTTGGTTTTTTCAAAGCATATGCACAACACCTTATTTATAGGTGTAAATATGTCGGTTAAGATGCATCCTCAAATATTTAGATTTCTCTAGCTTATGACTTAACATATGCAGACATTATATCTCCCCAAATGATTTCTAGAGAAATCATGATGCTGACTAGAGCAACTTCAAAGGATACATCGACATAGAGTTAGGATTTGGGCCAAATAAAATTTGGGCCACATTAACCTAACATACAGTTAGAAACTTTGTATTTTCTAAGTGACAAATATGGAAGAATATTTTGATCAGCAAATTAGACTAAACTTTTAATGCATATTTCTCCAAGAAAATTGCTTTTAGGAGCCAAATGATCTTTGGGTAGAGGTTATTTACAAAAATATCATGAGTGTTCATTATTATCTCTTGAAAGCAAATAATTCAAGATTCCAAATAACGAGCAAATAAGCATGGCAGAAGTGGCCAAAAAATGGTTGCGTAGAGAAGTTCTTATGCACTCATATCAATTGTCCTTTTAGTTTGGACGCGTATATTAAGTGTATATATTGAAAGTTTACCGGAAGATGCTTCGGACTATTATCTTGTTTATGTTAGAAAATATCATCTAATAATGCATAGATTGTTGATTAGATTTTTAGTATATTAGTTTGAGATCATGTAGTCAAATCTTATTTGTAGCATGTTATTAATTTTTTTTAATGTACATAATGGTACATGAAATGAAACTACTAAAGAAAGAGTGTCAGGTGACACTTAGACTTGTTTAAGAACACCTCCTAATATATTAGTATAAATATTAGGACAATGTAGGTTGTTTTGATAGATAGAGTTAAAGATAAAAATATAAATATTGATGGATAAGTAAGAAAGTTAGTGGAGGGCCCAATAATTGGGTATGAAAAAAGAGTGTGAAAGATACATATAGACTATAGTTAGTGAAGGGATCCACATCACATGGATCGAAAAGTGAATAAAGTGGGATAAGTTTTCCAATTAAAGAGGGACCTATGTAATGAAGTGAAAATATAGAAAATAATTTAAAATAAATAATGTTTTATGTATTTTGAAATGATCTAAAATGATAATTGTTTTATTTATTTTAGTGGAAGGAAGTATATATAAAATAATTTTTGAGAAATGATGGAGTATGTCCTTAAATATTCTGCTAATTTTGAAGCGATGGAGAGCATTGAAATATGCTCTGAATTTAGTTATATTAGTATGTCAGTTTTCTATATAGAAAAATTTAGTATTATGACTTCTTAGTCATGTTTGATTTATTAGATGACATTATTGTTTCTCTAAATGTGTTTTACCAAAGTCATAGCTTAAGGAATTTAGTAGGAGTGGTGGGAATTAGTGGGCCAAGTTTACCACTTTCTTTCCTCAGTTGTCTTCTTTTATTTATTATCCCATCCGTTTTTGCAGATATGCAATAGCTCGACTTTTACAATATACTAATTTTGACCATATAGTTTTTTCCAATATATATATTTTGGTGACATTAACTTTTAATAATTTCTACTAAATAGAATTATAAATATTAATAGTTAAAGTTAAGAATCAACAGATATAAAAGCTAAATTTTTACATTTAAATACAAACATCGGGAGTATTAGTAACTTTAAATCCTATGTAATAGACACTATTTATGTATTTTCCAAGTGGGCAATTATCAAATTTGTTTTAAGATATTTCTTCAACAGATTTCTCTTTCACTTTTTTTTCGATAAACAAAACAGGACAAATTAAAATAGATTAATATTCCTTGTATTATGTTTCAGCTATGAAATATATATTATGTTTCATTGAAAATATTTTTCCTCCGATAGAAGTGAGAACTCTTAAAATGAAAAAGAAGGAAAGGAGAGGAGGAAGGTGAGCCATATCGTAAAAATCTGGTACCCCTTTAATGTTAGGGAAATCTTTCAACATCAGACTGAGAATGTTCAAGTATAAATTTTGTTTTCACCTCTTTACGCTCCAATAGATGGAATGCGTTATGGCTACTTTGTTTGGGGTTTGATAAATGTATCTGACAATATGACATGTATTGTTTGTGTATGTGAAAATATTATTTGTGTTTCGTATAACAAATAAGAGGAAAATAACACAAACAATATTTTTACATACATAAACAATATTTGTCATATACACAAACAATATTTGTGACATAAATATTTATATCTAACATATGTACCTATTAGACATTTATCATATCCCACTTGTTTTTCTTGTTATAATTGTTTTTGAGCAGAGACAAGCTTAAACTGCAAAAGTAAACCTTGCAATTTCTGCAGCAATTGCAAATTCACATTTTATACGTATACATGGAGCACTAGTTTGATGCACCAGTTTGTGGATCACCATGACGATTTATGTATGTATGTAAAATTAAAAGGCAAAAGATAACCCAATGAGGCCACTAGTGTTTGGGAAGCAAGACTTAAACTTCTTTATTATGTTTTTATAACAAAATCTAGGAAACAGAATCAAAAGGAAAATTAAGCACACAGTCGTGAATATAGAGTACTCAACTAATAACTAGGGTAGCGAATATTTTCCCGTCCCTGTATGAAATTCATGTCTCTTGTTTTGAATATTTAGAAACCCACTAATTTCCATAAATGTTACTTCCTAATTTAAGAAAATATAAGAGGGGAGCAAAATTTTATTTTTACTCTCTTGTTGTTCTTTCTTTGCTCATTCATATCATTTTAAATTTACAACCTAAATGTGAAAGAAAATCTTCTAGAATCAAAATAATAATTTCACATATAATTTTATTGGGTGATGTCAAATAATAATAACACTATACTATATAACATTAGTGCTTCTCTTTCAAAAAAAAAAAAAAATTAACATTAGTGCTTTTTCACCAAAAATATCAATCAACAAAAAAACCCTAAATGTGGTTGGAAAAACTTGGAGATAGGTTGATTCAACACTTATCCAGTATTTGCGTCTCTTTTTCTAGTAAGATAGAAATAAGTAAAAATACAGGGTAATTTAAAAAGTATAAGGGTAACGATATGAATAATTTTCAACCCATAATTATAAAACAATAAAAAAAAAAACATATTAGTTAACTTTTCTCATCCAACAAGAAAACAAGCGTTATACACAATTATAAGTCTCTATCATGATTTATGGTAAGATATTGGTAACTTGTACTAAAAGAGTTACTAATGCTACAAGTGACCAAGTCGTACAATGACCCTTTTTACTTACAAAATACCTCTTTTAAGAAACAAATTAATGTGAACTTACATTAATTTTAGGGTAAGGAAGTCTTACACAATACTTACTACACAAATTAAATAATGAAATCAAATAGATCTTATTAGAACCATAAACCTATTCCTCCACTTTGGGGCTCAAATCAACAGACCGAAGGTTTATAATCTATTAATAACAAATACTAAACATACCTTAATATCCCAGGTCATATGTCTTCTCCATGAATGCACAATTAGAGCCTTGAATTTGAGGGTTATACTCACAATTCACCAATAACGTACATTCGGTTGTACGTGATATGACCCAAATTGCTCCATTTCCATGGAAAATGCCCCATTATCTTGACTGAAATTAGTCGGCATCGACGAAGAGGCAGCTAAGAACTTCTCAATAATACCCACAGAAGCCATTTGGTCCTCTAATGGCCTCCATTGTTGTTGATTCTCAACCCTAATTCTACTATTAATAAGAGAATTAGGGTTTTCCTCACTAATTTCCAAAGGATCTTTATTCTTCATTACAAATAATGTCTTTTCTTTTCCTTGTTTTTGAATCAATAATTTCTCCTTTGTTCTTTCTCTTGCCCTAGCTCTAGCTTCCTTCCTTTTTTCATTCACATTCAACATTATTCCTCCTTTACTTTCTTTTTTCCTACTCATGCTTTCAGACAACTTCTCCTTGTTATTATTACGATCATTGATCAATTCTTCTAAAGAAGATGAAGGGTCAACAATGTTAGTAGTGCAACTCTTCTCAGCAACATCTTTAATGGCTGCCCTAGATTTGTTAAACAACCACTCGATCGTCTTGCTCGCCTTGTCGAACCCTAACATGTCTTGTAGATCAAAGAACTTCCTTGCTATATGAAGGGATAACCTCATCCTTCGATCTCTCGGCCCGTGAGCCGTGTTTATCTTGCTATGTCTGTCTTTCTTTGTCCTCCTTTTCGATCCCACGCCGTCGTTTGCCTTCTTTTTTATCTCCTTCGCCACCGTTTTTTCACTGGAGTTTTCCTCAATGAGGTGTTTGTTGGTTAATAATAGTGGTGTTGGTGGTGGTGGAGGCTGGTAGGTTAAAATGGTGTCTATGAAAAGCTGCTCATCATCAAGCAAGTGTGATGGGAAGTTGTTCAAGAGATGATCATCAAAAGGGTGGCTGCTCCCTTGATCAAAACTATTATTTGCATTATTGTAATCTGGATCAAACATTGTTACATTTATTGTTCTTGTGATAATAAATTATATTACTCCTGTGTTTGCTTTAAGAAAAATATTAGGGCTTATTCCCTAATTATAAGCTAGAGAGTTGTTAAAGCTCTGAAACAATTTAGGGTTTCTATAGGAGAAAAAGAGAGGTTTGTGGAACTGTTCATAATGAGTACCAAGTAAGGAAATTATTTATTATAATTTTCAACTAGTACTATCTATAATTTTAATGAGGTGGGGTGAAAGAAGTTAAAAAGATCTGATTTTACTTGCTTTGTGTGTTTATTTCAGCCCAAATTTAGGGCAAAAGATGAAGAACAGCACAGGAGCATGGACCATTTGAAGTAAAAAGAGAAGAAAGCAACATTTTGCAGTGGGTAATGTGACATTTCACGTGGTAGTAGATTGATTGAGGTTACCCCTCTCCCTTCCGCTTGTTAGAGAGAGATAGATATTGGTGTTTGATTTTAAGGAGTGAGTGAGTGATATAAGGCCAAGAAGAGTAGGGATGTTGGAGATAAGGATATCCAAGGGACCAAGACAGATAGATGGGGCATATACATAGTAGGATACCTAGGCATAGAAGGACATAGGATAATTATTTCAGCTGCTAGATGAGTGGTTTTGGGGCTTTAAAAATTGATCTAAAAAGCCCTACATATATGACCGTTGGTACAAAAGGATTGGCTACTCTTTGACCGGGGGACACAACTTAATTGTCCAACTTTTATTACACCATTTCCCCTCATAACATAGCGTTTACAAAACATATTGGGTGGATTAGGTGTAGAATAATTCACGGAGCACTCAAACTGAATTTATTATACAAAAATTGTGTATATTAAAAAAATCGATCATATTACGCGAAAACTAATTATATCATAAAATTGTCTATATTATATAAAAATTGACTACATAAAAGATGATTATATTATATAAAAAACTCACTATATCAAATGAAAACTACATATCCAATGAAAAAAAAGACTATATTATACAACAATTTGTGAACCACGTTCATTCAATTTTTTTTGTAGTTTTTATTTTCTTTTTTTTATATGTTTTAAAAAATTGGTTTTGTTTTAAATATTTCTACTTTTATATGTTTATGCTGGTATCCATAAATCTTAAGGTTGCATATCTATTGGTTATTACGAATATTTGATTTAATGGTATTTGTTTGGGCCCATTAAGCCTTAGTGGGCCACCACGCATTCCAAAGCCCTCTGCCAGCATGGCAAGCCCTCAGTGGGACCCATCCGTCTTGAATTATGTGCCCAAACTACTTCACGGATTCCAGTTCAATACGTATCAACTGACTGGATCGTCGGAGGGGCGATCCCGGAACCACCTCTGGGGTAGTCTACCCCTCGTCTTGTGCAGGTCTCTCAGTAATCTTCAAGCATCCGGCCCTCATTAACCTTAATCTCGATCCATCCTGCATAATACAAGATTTTACCTGAAACAGTATTTGTTGATTTTAGTTTGTTTGGATTCATGCAAAATTGCAAATTTTTGTTTCTCTGTATATTTAATGTCACTCAACATTAGTGTTGCTTGTTAATTTCAATGTAATTTCGGTTATTTTTATCTTTAGCCATTTTTTTTTTTCAATTACAATTAGAAAAAATTGACCTTCCATACAAGTACGTCATCAAATAATACAAATGATATTATTTTTTATTTTTCTTGATTCCGTGAGACATGAGAAACAATCACTATTGTATGAGAGAAAGGAAATATTTTTATAAGATATTGGTTGATCAATAGGAGAGACAACCCTTGGAAGGTAAAAAGAGATAAAATAGTTGCAACTTACATATAAATCTAGCGTTATCATTCAAATTATAAATTGGAAATTTCACCTATAAGTTAAAACCAAAACAAAATCTCAATTAAGATTGAAATGTGAGAACTCTTACCAATTAAACACCTACTTAATAATTTATCCTATACCTTCTTAAAACTAAATTTTCCATATTTTTAAGAAAAAGATCATTGAATGATTAAGCGCTTTTCAGCAAACAAAGTATTTGAACAGAACATTTAGGTAATCTCACCTAGATAAGGGCATGTTCTCCCCAACTTATTTTCAGTTCAGTTCAATTTAGTTCAATTCAATTCAGTTCAATTTCATTCATTTCAGTTCAATTCAGTTCAGTTCAGTTCAGTTCAGTTCAGTTCAGTTCAATTCATTTCAGTTCAGTTCAGTTCAGTTCAATTCATTTCAGTTCAATTCAGTTCAACTCTAGACAATACTTTTACTCTCACACATCACTATTCATTTCAGTCCAATTCAATTCAGTTTAGTTCAGTTCGGTTCAGTTCAATTCAATTCAGTTCAGTTCAATTCAGTTCAGTTCAGTTCAATTCAGTTCAGTTCAGTTCAGTTCAGTTCAGTTCAATTCAGTTCAGTTCAATTCAGTTCAATTCACCTATTTTATGGCGAAGAGAACAGGCCCTAAGCTCGACCCCGTTTTATCTTTCTTATTTGATAAAAAAATTAACTCTTTAATTTGTTGGTCACTCATACTGTACTTAAAATATGCATACCTTTTCCTTCCTTTCTCTAATATCTCTACCTTTGTGATAGATCAAGACTCCACGTAGGTATCATTAACATTAGAGCTTATGGTACGCTCTTAAAACGAATCACAGTGAGGGATATAGAAGTGTGATGTGTCTAAACACTACCGAACATAAAGGCAACTAATGATCAAAGAGATTTACTTCCTTTTTTTCTTACATGTTATATTTTTCAAATTATGGACTTTTAGGTAATTTTTGGAGAGAAGAGAAATAGAGAGAAAAAGAAAACAAAAGGGTCCCATGTGAACATGTGATAGGAGAGAGATAGAGAAAAATTATTGCCCAAAATAAAAGTGTGCAATATCTAATTTGAATCTTATTCAACAAATAATTACATTGTTACCATAACTAGTTCTACAACAATATCTTCAGATGCGTTTCTTTTCACCTAGTTTTTCTTTAACTATCAGAACTAACGTTCCGTTCTTTTGGATTAAATTTATGGAAATCCAATTCAATTTAAATTTTAGACAAATTCAGTTTAACTCTGTTCAGTTTATACAAATTTAGTTTATTATCAGTTTCCGATCTCAAAGTTTTAATTAAGTTCATTTCAGACAAATTAAGTTTTATATCAGACAAATTAAATTCATTTCAATTCAATTAGATCCGAAAGAATTAACAGAGCCTAAGGGTCTGTTCTCTTCGGCATAAAACAGTTGAACTGGACTGATCTAATCTGAACTAAACTGAACTGAACTGAACTGATCTGAACTGAACTGAACTGAACTGAACTGAACTGAACTGAACTGAACTGAATTGAACTGAACTAAACTGAAATGAATAGTGATATGTGAGAGTAAAAGTATTGTCAAGAGCTGAACTGAACTGAACTGGTCTGAACTGAACTGATCTGAACTGAGTTGAACTGAACTGAACTGAACTGAACTGAACTGAACTGAAAATAAGCTGGGGAGAACAAGCCCTAAGAGTATTAGAGCTTATCTCAACTTATTTGACTTATTATGCTTTCTTTGTTTCTTTTTTACTTGCAATGGTTTCACTTTTGTGTTTGCCAATAAATAACTTCAAATAGTAATATATTTAATTATTGATAATTAATTTTTTTTCCTAAAAAGTTAGATTATTCAGAAAATATACATTGAGACGAATCTAATGAGATCTCACATGAATATGTTTTTCCTTTACTATAAATTACCAAAGACAAACTAATTAGAGTTTGTGAACAGTGTGAAAGTCTAAATGTTGCAAGTAAAAAGTAACGGGGGAAGTATAAGGTGTTAGAACACTTATTATTATTTATTAGAACTTAACTAAACTTATTTGATCTGAAATATATTATTTCTATAATTCTTTTCGTTAAGTAAGAGTAAGCTTTTTATTGAACAGTTAAACAACTTTACAACCTAAGCAAGCTCAAGAAGAGCAAAAAAAGCCAACTAAACACCTTTACGGCCAAAACAAAACTGAAATAGCAAATTATGCTAAAGAATAAAACCAAATTCTATCCGGCCTTGAAATTTTCTTAGGAATTACAATCAAAATTCTACTTTTAAGCACCATTTGCAGCATTCTAGTAGTATAAGCAAGAGTTCGGATCTTCTGATTCCACAAACCTTCATTCCTGCCGTGCCAAATTAAGTACACAACTTAGGGATGGCAACGGGTAGGATCCGGGTAGGATCCTCTAGGATCCAGATCCAGATCCGTTTTTAAACTAAGGATCCAGATCCTACCCGGATCCGATGGGTAATAAATTTGAGGATCCAGATCCAGATCCGACGGATCCTACGGATCCGGGTCCAAAACGGATCCAAAACGGATCCTAACTTATTTTTCTTGAACAAAATTCAGCATGCAAACTTGAACAAAATTCAACATACAAACTACATTTTCACAAAATAAACACAAGAATATGATTATACACAATGATACAAAGTAACAACAACAACAAACATCATCAAAAGTAGACAAATAAAAGAGTAATTTCAACAAACTCCATCAATATTCCAGAAAATCAACAAGATTTGCAATAACAATAACAATGATACTCAAATATAAAAATTTAACGGTACTTAAATATAACAACTCAATTATGCTCAAATAGAAAACCGAAATTATGCTGAAATTCGCGAGCAAAGTGATATACATTGATAAACTAATGGAAATCAACAACAAAAAACCAACGAAAATACTCCAAATAACTTTCGAAAACGTAAAGCAAATCGAAAATTAGGGTTCCGGCGAAAAAAACGGCCAAATACCTGCGTGCTGCGACCTGCGAATCTGCGTTGCTTTGGCGCGGTGGTTCGCTGCTTTGGCGCGGTGGTCTTACTGCTCGCCGGCCGTCTGAGTTCTGGCGGTAGTCCGGTGCCGGCGTGAAGGCAGCGTCACTGGTGAGGGATGCGGCAGTGACCGAGTAAGAGTCTAAGAGAGTGAATGTTTGAAACGGCTAAACTGCTTGAGTTCTTTAGGGTTTACTTTTATATTTTTATTTAATATTTTATTTTAACTTAAAAAAAACGGGTAAACGGATCCGGATCCGGGTAATTTTTCATTACCCGGTCCAGATCCGTTTTCAAACACGAGGATCCAGATCCTACCCGGATCCGTCGGGTCCAAATTTTGAGGATCCAGATCCGCTAAAAACGGATCTGGATCCACGGATCCGGGTCGGGTCCATTACCCACTGCCATCCCTAACACAACTGTAGCCACAATAGCTTGGATCACATGTCTTCGGAATTTGGAAGTTCTGCTAATTGCCTCACTAATTCTTCAAATTGTGTAGCTTTCTTCCACATAGTAAAATACCTGAAAGGTTTTTTTACCATTACTCTCATCCATATACATTGACGGCCCGTTTGGTAGTTGGTTATAAATGGTGGTAATGAGAATGAATTCATGTGTAAATTTGTGAAAAATATCATTGTCCATTCCCATGGTAATGCTAATTTATCCTAAAATGTCCACTTTCCTTCTTGAATTTTCATTCCCATCCAATACCACCTTGTAGGGTGGTAATGAGTGGTAATGAAAATTGCTTCCATTTGGAGACAAAAACACAAGTTTAGGGGTGAGATTGCTTGCCCATGGAGAAAAAATGCCTCCCCATGGAGATTTTAAGGATGCTTCCCTAATAAAATTACACTTAAAATTCATTCCCATTACCGCAATTTATTAACAACTACCAAACGGGCCGTGAGCGTAATGTGGGGAATGATCAAATTCCCCTTCATTTTGGAAATTAACTTCTGTAGTGGGAAATTGGTCTTGCCATGCCTGATTAGCAATCATCCTGTCTAGTTTCGAAAAAAACCCTATCTTCTCCAGCTTGCTTATTATTCCATGTGAAAAAGTTGCTAGAGCATTTGATATCAGTAAGTGCACATGCCTCCATGCACTCTCTAATATCTCTCACTTCCACCTCCCTAACTGATGAACATATTCTTTCATCAACATTCATGACACAATTAAAATCCCCACATATCAACCATGCTGCATCTGTTCGATCTTATTCTTCTTATGAAATCATTTGTTCTTGCTTTATTATCTCCCTACAAGGTACTATTAATATTTAATACTTCCTCCGTTCCATAATAAGTGAAACACTTACTATTTTAGAACGTTTGAAAATAAGTGAAACATACCTTAAATGGAAAAAAGAAAGTTATAAAATGACAAGAATACCCATCACAAACTAGTGTGGTTTGCTTTTCTCTCTCCTCCTTTTGATATTAGAAAGGGTATTTTATGACTTTTTGGCTTTTGAAAGTGATGTTTATTAAATCTTGTGCCCAATCCCTATATTTCACTTATTATGGAACGGAGGAAGTATATGAACATGAAGTCGATCTAAGTAAACACTAGTTTAAGTGGGACCCAAATCATTTAATTTACTTAGCCCTAACTAATTAATTAACCGATCTGCTTGCTTTAACTTATAGAGATAAGCTAGTCTTGCAAGGGACTATACAACTGAAAAGATAAGAGAAGCTATTTTTTCAATTCCTGGAGATAAAGGTTATGGAGCTCATTTTTAAAAAGATGCATTGGTTATTGTGGGGCTTGAAGTTATAGAGGTTGCATTAGATTTTTTCAGGATTGGATGATTACTGAAAGAAGTTAATAACACAATCATTACTCTAATTCCAAAGAGTAAATGTCCTAATAATGTGGGGGGATTTTAGACCCATCTCTTGTTGTAATGTATTTTATAAGTGCATTACAACGGTGTTGAGTAATAAACAGAGAGCTATTATACCAGACATAATTGATGAGAACTAGGATGGCTTTGTTCATGGCAGGTATATTGTGCATAATATTATGATCATTCAGTATTTAGTGAAGCAATATGGGAGGAATTCAGCAAGTCCAAGTTGTTTGATGAAAATTGGCTTGCAAAAACATATGATATAGTTGACTGGGGTTTTTAGAAAAAATGTTAATTCATTTGAAATTTCCAGCTCACTTTATTAAGTTGGGGATGGAGTGTGTTACAACACCATTTTTTCCCTAAAGATAAATGGTTCCTTGCAAGGTCATTTTCAATCTAGAAGAAGGTGATCCAATGTCACATCTCCTCTTTGTGATTAGCATGGAGAATTTATCTAGAATACTCAGGAACATTGACGAGCTTCCTTAGTTTCATTTTCACCCTAGGTGTAGAGCTGTGAAGCTTATACTGTAGGAACTAAAACCGCTAACAACATAAATTAAACTTATCTGGAAAACCGTGGCGTGAAGAAATCACTGCCTTAAAGTTGAATTTGCCCCGCTACAACACACGGCCTCATAGCAATCAACCTCCAGGGGTACACGGTCTCTGCGTTTCCAGTGTAGATGGAAAAACAGATTGAAAACGTTCTTGAATATTGCCCAGAAAGAGATTTTAGAGAGGAGAAGAAGAAACTGTGTTTGATATTCTGTGTGATGAATGAGAACAGAAACCTCGGTATTTATAGAAGAATAATACCGGAAAGTGGAGGAAAACGTGGTTAATAACGGACACTTAGTGGGAGGATTAATGGCACGTAAATAGGGAATAACGGCTCATTAAGGGGAAAACGGTAACTTAATGACTGATTAAAAACGGTCATAAAACTGACAGATTTTTGACCCAAAACTTTAGTTAAGTTTATTCCCCAAGGCCCAAGGCCCAAGACCCTGGCCCGGACCGGGCGGGCGCGTGTGGTAACTCCACTCACCACAAGCCCACTAAAAGTCCTTTTGTCACACAACTCAAAGGGTATAGAAAGTGTAATGTATATAAACCCCTTACACTTCCTCATATTCTATCAATGTGGGACTCTTCACATTCTCTTTTGAAGCAACTCTTGAGTTTCATTTAAAACACATTTTTAATAAACTCCAACATATACATTTATGTTTTGCGGACGATCTTATATTGTGTTGCAGAGGGGATTTCAATTCAATCTACATCATGCTTCAAGCCTGTAAGCTTTTTTTTTGAAGCTTCAGGTTTGCAAGCTAATCAAAATAAGTCTGTTTTTTATTGTTGTGGCGTGAAAGAGGAGGACATAAGGAGAGTGGAAGAGGTGTCATGATTTAGTAGAAGCAATATGTCATTCAAATACTTAGGAGTCCCCATTTATTTGAGAAGACTTTTGGTTGCTCATCGTGATGGGTTAATGGACAAAATGATCTGCAAAATCAAAGTGTGGAGTTCTAGAAATTTATCATACATGGCTAGGGTATTTCTTATCAACTCAGTCCTCATGAATACTCACATGCACTAGGCTCATGTTTAGTGTTTTGAAGGAGATTAATAAGGTTTGCAGATCTTTCTTATGGATTGACAAGTCTACTCTCAGAAATCTGGCTCAGTTGTTTAAGACAAGCTCTAATGTGATAAGAAGGAAGTTGGGTTCGGGATTAGAGATATTGATAAGTGGAATCTTGCTTTTATGGGAAGGCATATCTGGGCTATTGCAGCTAAAAAAGGCAATGCTTGTATGAGATGGGTGAATGCAGTGTATATTCATGATAATGAGTAGTGGGATAATGTTCCAAGCTAGGGATCCAGCTGGTATTGGAAGAAAATTTGCCAAAATAGAGACAATCTCAAGCATTACTTTTTTCTAACTGACTTGAGAAACATGGATGTCTAAAGGTGTTAAGAAAGTGTATTCTACTTTGGTGGTTCATTAGGAGCAGATTCATTGGACAAAGCTAGTTTGGAACAGGTCAAGTACTCCTAAGCACAGAATAATCACTTGGCTAGCTTTCCAGCAAAAATTACAAACACTTGAGAAGCTCACTCAAATTGGAGTAATCAATAATAGCACTTGTTTACAGTGGGTAAAAGAATGGTTGCATATTTAGTGTCAAGCTTAGAATTTGGAAAGGATCATGAGATGGTGTAGTGCAAGCACGGAACACCCCTGTACAAGGCTAAAAAATGTTCATTGTTATGCAGAAACGGAAGCAAGTTAATATAAGATTGAAGGAGCTGAATAAAAGAGGGTTTCATGATCTACAAGTAGAGGAAATCAAACCTCAATAGGCTATGATACATGCTCAGCAACAGATGCATCTAAACCCAAGTGATAGAGAGTTGGCAGCTGCAGAATTAGAAGCAGTAAAAGTGTACAAAAGAAAATCATGATACATATGTCTCTTTTCTGAAGCAAAAGGCAAAACTAGACTGGTTGATAGCTGGTGATGAAAATACTAGGGTATTTTATCAAAGCATCAAATCAAGGAAGATGAAAAATCAGATATATAACATCAAGGATGAAGAAGGTAGATGGCATAATAAGGCAAATTTAAGTAGCAACTGCTTTTGTATCTTATTACAAGAAGCTACTAGGAGCTAATGTAGACCAGAGAATTGAAGCAATGGCACAGATTGTTCAAGCTGGTCCACTAGTATCCGATGAACATAGAGCAATTCCGAATGCACCATACATAACTGATGAAGTGAAAAATGCACTATTTTCCATCCCAAGGAGTAAGGCTCCTGGACTAGATGGATTTGGTTCATATTTTTATAAAGATACTTGGCATATTATAGGAGAAGATGTAGTGGATGATGTGTTAGACACATTATAGAGGGGAGTATTACTTAAGGAATTAAATAATACATCTATTACTTTAATTCCTTAGACTAAATGTCCTAGTAATGTCACTAAGTTCAGACTCATATCTTTGTTGCAATACACTTTATAAGTGTATTACAAAAGTTCTCTGTTGCAGATTGAGGCAGATACTGCCTGATATCATTGTGGAAAATCAAGGGGGATTTGTGTATGGCAGATTAATTATGCACAACATAATGGTGATTCTAGACATAGTAAAACATTATGGGAGGAACAAAGTGAGTCCAAGCTGTTTAATGAAGATAGATTTACAGAAAGCATATGATACTGTAAATTGGGAATCCTGAATGAAATGCTCATCCAACTTGGCTTTCTAGATCACTTTGTTAAGATCGTGATGACCTGTATATCTACACCCATGTTCTCCCTATTGATTAATGGACAAATGGAGGGGTACTTTAATTCTGCTAGAAGGTGGAGGCAAGGAGACCTTATGTCTTCCCTCCTCTTTGTGATTTTCATGGAATATATTTCTAGGATATTATGCAAGCTGAGTGAGTTAGAGTACTTCCACTTTCATCCTAGATGTAAAGAGATACAACAGAGACATATGTGTTTTGCAGATGATCTCATCTTGTGTTGTAAAGGAGAGTTTACATCAATCTATTTGATGTTAAGGGCATTTTAACTAGGGGTGCTTATAGAGCGAGCCGAGCCCGTAAGCTCGTTTAGGCTTGGTTCGCCGAGCTTGGGGGAGTCGAGCTCGGCTCGAGCTCGTGATTAGAATTTGCAACCCGAGCTCGGCTCGTGAGCTCATTTAGGCTCGACTCCTAAGCTCGTTTAGGCTTGGTTCGTGAGCTCGTTTAGGCTCGGCTCGTGAGCTCGTTTAGGCTCGGCTAAGGGTGTTAACAAGCTAAACCAAAACTAAACCTAACTAGGCTCGAGATCAAGTCTAAAAATTACAACTCGGCTCGAGTTCGAATAAAACTTCAAGGTTCAACCCTAAGCAAATCTAAGGTCATAGTTCATTAGACCCCAACGTTTAGTAGTTCGAATGCCTAATAACTAACACTTGTTATTCCATGGCCAAGCAAGTAGTAGCAAGCCAATGGTAAAGAGTTAGGGAGTGAAAGATTCTTTTATAAAGCCTCTAACTCACACCCTCATCCTATTCCACTGATGTGAGACTCTAGAAAGCCAAATTTCTTTCTCACTTGCTTCCATCTTGCAACATTTGCTCCCCATTGTCCGTGCGTGAATTCTCTTTAGTAATCATTCCCACTTTCTCTTTTGCTCTCCTCTTTCTATTTCAAGTGTGAGAATGATTAAACAATCACACCTTAATGAAAATATCCTTTTTAATTGTTTTTACCTTTTTTTTATCTTTCTTCTATTATATACCTTAGTTAATATCTTAAAAGAAATACTTAATATAATTTTTAATATATAGATAAATAATGTTTTTTAATATATAAAAAAAATTTAATATAAATTTTTTTTTAGTATAAAATAATAATCGAGCTATTCACGAGCTTTATGAGTCGAGATTTGCCTAGCTCCGCTCGGCTCGTTTAAGTCTCGAACCGAGTCCAAGCTCGAGCCAAGCCCGAGCTGCTCGCGAGCTTGTCAGGCTCATTATCACCCTTAATTCAAATTGTTTTCACAGTCATCAGGATTACAGGCAAATCTAGATAAATCTGCAGCGTATACATGTGGAATGAATGAAGAAGAAATCTAGAGAGTAATGGATGCATCAGGGTTCATAAGAAGCAAAATGCCATTCAGATACTTGGGAGTTCCCATCATCTCCAAAAAGATAACTGCATCATATTGTGAACGTATTCTAGAGAAAATGAATGCTAGAAGCAGAGTGTGGAGTACAAGGAATCTGTCATATGGACCTAGAACATTGCTGATTGATGCAGTGCTTCTAAGCTTGCATAGATATTAGGCTCAAGTTTTTATTATACCCAAAAAAGTCTTAATTGAGGTCACAAAGGTGTGTAGAGCTTTTTTACGAGTAGTCAGATTCATACACATAAGGCAGGAGGTATAGCTTGGGATGATACTTGTTGGAGCAAAGCATGTGGATGATTAGGATTCAAGGAAGTGATTGCTTGGAATATTGCTTGCCTTGGTAAGTATGTGTGGGCTATTTCAAGCAAGAAAGATAATGTTTGGATAAGATTATGGGTGAATGCAGTATATATTAAGGGGATTAATTGATGGGAATATACTCCTAATTCAAGAGCTTATTGGTATTGGAGAAGTGTTTCCAGAGTTAAAGAGAGATTGAAGGCTTTTTTACACAGAAAGGGAGATGTGTGAGATATCTGAATACTCTATACAAGAGGTGTATAATAAGATCAGAGGGGCATACTTGAAGTGACATGGGCTAAATAAAGCTATATGGAATAGATTGTCCATTCCTAAGCATAGATTTATTGAATGGTTGGCCATATAAGAGAGGTTGCAAACTACTGCAAGATTAGCCAGAATTGGAATTAGCAACTCAGATCGATGTCTAGTATGTGTAGATGCAGTGGAGAATCATAGTCATTTGTCTTTTCATTGTAAATACAGTAACGCATGTTTAATTTGGAGGCGTGAAGATATGGTTAAACATCCAAGCTAGCACCAATGCTTTAGAGAGGCTTCTCAACTGGGTGAAGAATAGCAGACATTCAAAGTTCAGAAAAGAAGTGATGTATGCAGGAGTTGCTGTAGTGGTATATCAGGTGTGGCAGGGGAGAAATAAGGTGTATTCGTACTAAAGTAACCTAAGTATAGAGTGGAGTATTAAACAGATCAAACAGATTGTGAGAGCTAGAATTGAAGCTATATTGCCCAACAAGATTAGTAGAGAAGATTTTAATTAGTTCTTTCAATTGTGATAGAGTAAAACTGTAATCTTGCAGAAGTGATATCTAGCCTTGTTAAGGGTCCAACCTAGTTAGTTCGTTAACTTTGGTTTAGATTAGGTGTATTAACCATTTGAAGCAATGAAAATTTACTTAGTCAGCCAAAAAAGTCTAATAGAGTTTTCAATCTTGTGGAATCTTAATTCAACTTGACAATAATATCTTGGAAGTAATATTCATCTAAAAAGTTATCTAATGATTGTGTATGTATCCTTTGATCTTTTCTAGAATTATTCACTCTAACTCATGCACCACAATGATCCCAATATTGCATTTATTGCAGACTTGGAAGAATATTCACCTCACACAAGATCACTAAGAAGTCAGAATATCCATTTTTAATTCAACTTCAAACTTAATACTGAAATCCTCAATTCTTAATTACGTGGTTTAAAGGGCTTCTTTTAACTTTGGTTGAAGCTACAATCTAAATTAGAGATATCACAACCATATTTGACAACAATGTCAAGGGTTAGGGATTATGAAATTTTGCAGCTAAAAAAGATAACGATTTAAGTTACCTGATACAACAAACTATGCAAGTAATAAAATCACTAAAATAATAAGGGAAATTCTCATTGTTAGGCTCCTAATCTTGAAAATTACCAATGGTAGATTCAGGTATTGATGGATTCAACAGTCTTTTCTTTTAAAAATCATGGCACATTATAAAAAATGATATATATAATGTTGTGATGCACTTTTTTTACAATCGTGATTTGCTTCCTGCCATCAATTTTACATTACTCACTCTGGTTCTAAAAGTTGCTAACCTTACTTAGCTTATGTGGAAGAGTATAGGCCTATAGCTTGCTGTATTGTCTTGTACGAAATCATTGCAAAAATTTTAACTAACAGGACGCATAGTATGATTGGTGAAGTTGTTGATTTGGCTCAATCTGATTTCATGCCTGGGAGGAATATTTTAGACAACATCTTGTTTGCTACTGAGCTGATTAAAGGCTACACAACTAAACATGTCTCTCCAAGATGTATGTTGAAAGTGGACCTCAAGAAAGCATATGACTCCATTAAATGGTCATTCTTGAATTCAGTTATGGCTGAACTAGGATTCCCTACTCAGATCTTGAAATGGGTCATGGCTTGTATTAGCATAATCTCTTACTCTGTTGTTGTGAATGGCATCCCTAGTAAGCCCTTCAAGTCAATGAAAGGGCTCATGCAAGGAGATCCTATGTCTCCTTTTCTATTTGCAATTGGTACGAAGTATTTATCTAGATCACTGGGGGAGTCTCAAGCACATTCCTAACTTCAATTTCCATCCTAGATGTGAAAGGCTTGGAATCACTCACCTTATGTTTGCTGATGATCTGCTTATGTTTGCTAGAGATGACTCAAGCTTAGTACACTTGCTCTTTGATGCCTTCAATAAATTCTCCAGCGCTTCAAGGCTTGATGCTATTCTGGACAAGAGTAATATGTACATAGCTGGTGTTAATGATGATGAAAAAGCCTCTCTGCAGTAGATTATGAATATACCTTTTGGTACCTTCCCATTTAGGTATCTTGGAGTTCCCCTTACCACTATCAAGCTCTATTATGCTTAGTGTAAGGAACTCATTGACAAAACAGTTAGCAGGATCCAATCATGGGCTGTAAAGAAGCTGAGCAATGCTGCAAGGCTGCAACTTGTACAACGAGTGTTGCATGGTTTCCAACTTTATTGGTGTCAGACATTTGTTCTTCCAAAGAAGGTGATCAAGAAAGTTCAAAGTCTTTGTAGAAGCTTTAGGTGGACTGGCCTTGACACTAATACTAAAAAGGCTCTTGTGGCATGGGACACTATATGTCTGCAGAAAGTGTGTAGTGGGTGGAATATCAAAGACATGGTTATATGGAATAGAGCTATTGTAGTTAAGCAGTTTTGGGCCCTCAACCAAAAATAAGATTGATTATGGATCAGATGGCTCCATGCATACTTCAAGAGACATCACGTGGCCACCATGCCTATTCCCCAAAGGCTTTCTTGGCCAGTGAAGAAAATCCTTAACAGTAGAGATCTCTTTCAAGAGTTCAATGCTCAACAGATGCTTGAGAGAAAAGTGTTCTCCATTAAGAAACTCTACAAATGTATGCAAGGGGAGCATGATAAAGTCAATTGGAGGCGCATCATTTGCAATAACAGTGCAAGCCCTAAAGCTATATTCATCACTTGGTTAACTTTACATGATAAATTGGCTACTAAGAGTAGGTTGTACTCTGGGGGCATTGCTCCAGACAAACAATGTGTACTTTGTGAAAATGCAGATGAAACTAAATCCCATCTTTTCTTTGACTGCCCTACTGCTAATATAGTGTGGAAGATTTGCCTGCAACAGATAAGGCTAACTTACCACAAAAGAAATTTTTGTGATGAAGTTCAACTTGTTGCTAATAGAAGTCACAACAAGTCCCCTCAAGCTCAACTTTATACTATGTTTTTTACTGAGGCATTGTATAGACTATGGACTTATAGAAATAGTAGTCTGGTGTTTGCTAGAGTCAAAGTTGATACTCTTGTTCTATGCAAGCAGATTATTTTTAATGTTGCTTGTAGATGTGCTGAAGATGTTAGGAGACTTCTTATAGTTTAGATTTCTGCTCAGCCTATTGAGTAGTATCTAGGTGTTTGTGGCTTTGTTCTCTCTTGTAGGGTCATGGTAGGACTCCCTTGAGGTGCTTGACTAGTTGTTGTTTGGTGGTTTGTCTTGTTTTGTTTTTGATTATCAATAACTTTGAATTGTCAAAAAAAAAATTACCAACGGTAGATTCAACTTTTATTTCTTCCAAGTGTTATGCCTCAGTTTTTGTAACTTAGCCAAACATGATATTATTAATGTAGGATATTTTGGGGTAATTTATGTGGAAAGATTAACAATATGAGAGATAAAATAAAATAGCGTACACCCTTAACATACTAATAACTTGACATTACAACTTAAACACTCAAGTTATTTTTAACTACTCCTCACTCTTACGTACTACAGATGCTAGTACTTACAATATTGATCACAACACTCAAATGTTGCTGGATACAAATTGCAACATACATACAACACCTATTTATACTACTACACTCTACTATTGCTTTTGCTCCTTTCACACTAGCAATTAATGTTTGGCAAAATTTTCAACTAAGGTGTACTATAGGCTTTAGGGAGGAGGTGTAGGACGGTAGATTTTACTATCTACATTAGAGTATCAATATTTGACCAAAGTAGGAGATGTATTTAAACAATTAAGACATATACATTAATTTTATGTTGAATGTTATTGTTTTTTTTTTGTTTGGGCTTATTATGGATGTCTGATGACATACCTGGTTTGGATTTTTGATGTAGCACTCTTCTTGACTAGTTCGCTGTTTTGGTTACTGGTCTTATGTTGTTAATGATATTTTGTTGATTGCTTATATATAGATGCTTTATATATGGTAATGATCTTATGTTCTTATCAAATTATGCATGAACAACGTTGTATGCTAGATGTATGTATCATATATAAGATTTGGAAACTCTCTTGAAACCCACCTTCAACTTCTTAATAAGCTGTGGAATCTCTGTTGAAAAGCAATCCCACCCAGCACAATATATACACCAGAGTATTTGCAGATTCTTTAGTGCACTCAGCTGTAATTTTTTAAGTGTCAAAGCGCATTTAAATGGTAAATATAGATGCTTAAGTAGTGTAAGCTTTCACAAGACATGAGGAATTTGTACATTAATATCAAAATCATGTTCCTGTAATCTAAAGTCAATAAATTCCTCAACTTCTCAATTGACATGGGAGTTATGTAATATTTGAAGCTCGAATACAGAGATACCTCAAGTGTATCACGCTGCCAATTCATGAACAATGACAAGAATAGAAGAAAGTCAGTGTTAGGCTAAGAGTGAAAATTAGGAGAGTTGACTTAATTATACCAGTGTTAATAGGGGTTTGCAAAAGTTAACAAAAGTATTAACATTCAACATAAAATTGACGTTTAAGCCTTATTAATGCCGCGTTTTGGCTAAATTATGAAAATTGAGGCCTAGTAATAGGATAAAAAAAAGTTGAATCTACCATTGAGAATTCTCAAGAGTAGGAGCATACCAATGGGAATTTCTCTAGATAATAATGATACAATTCCTTTCCGGCTCTTTAAACTCGAACCATCGAATTTCATCATCAACGTACTTCAAAAATCTTTGCTACTCGCTATAGGGACAAATGCCAAATGTGTCATCAAGGAGTCACAACAAAAAAATACATAGCTACAAACAATTTATTAGGATTAGGATCCCACATTGTATTGCAGTAGCGGGTAGGAATGATCGAACTGTAGAATCGTAAGATACTACAAACTAGGTAAAATAGTAATATTTATGCTACAATATGGTGCAAAACTCATATTAAGAATTTTTTTTTTTTGAGGGAGATATTAAGAATTTTAACATATTGATAATGACATTTTTTCATTCGCAAATGGTGATAGTAGTTTAATGCTTTATGATTGATGTAACGCGCAACCAAAATCTAATAGGAGAAATGTAATAAGTCAAATTAGTTTATAATTTTTTAGTGATAAGATATGATCATAGAACCATAAGTTTGTGGAATCGTATTAGGATTGTACCATATGAATTTTTGTATTTGGTAGGATCGAAAGATCCTACAAAATTAAGATTCTACATAAAATTGGGATGTGTGAGGAATTTCAAGATCGTAAAATCTAGGATCATAAGATTTGAATTGAGATTTTAATAACAATAGCCACAAGCCTACAAACGCACATAACAAATAAACACACACGTCAGCGGAGTAACCAACAATTTTCGAATAATCAATCATATAATAACTTAAGGAGCACAAAAGTGTACAAGAATAGACGGAGCATGCTTATTAACTCTTCCACATAAAATCACAACAAAGGAAGGATTTATTATTTCTTTTATAGAATTTCGGCCCCAATAATTATTGTAGATTCAAGTCCATCAATTATAAATGTGAATTCTATTCCACCACTTAATAGGGTATAACCATCAAATAGGTTTTATTCCTTTAATAGGTGTATACACCCCGAGTGAGTGTTTTTAACTCAAAGGAGTATAGTAAGCGCAAAATCTCGCCACATGGCTCCGACTAAATAATAAAGTACATTGATCTATGCCCAGGGCCGGCTAATGGACTGTGCAAACAGACCATCAGCACAGGGCCCCGAAATTTAGAGGGCCCAATCCAAATATTACAGCTCAGCTCTAAAAAAAAACGTTTTGGCCTTTGGGTTTAATTTTGTCTTCCTTCCTCAATTTCAGCGTGCAACTGCAAATCACAAACCACAAACCACGTTCTTCTCTCTCTCTAACTTCCCCTAAATTTTCTTTCCAATTTTCAGAAATTTATTATCTTTTGAAAATCTTCAAAATTTTTAATTTCTCAATTTCTCTTAACCACTTCCCAAAATCTCTCACTAATTCCTTATCAACCGTTGCAAAAAAATATGAAAATACCAATTCTAATTTCTCCATTCAATCTTCAATTAACGGCTAAATTTTTCATTCTTTATATATTTGGAACTCATTTCTATTTGTTCACCAATTACCAATTCATTATGAGAAAAGAAATTCATATCTTGAACTTTTTGTTATTTTTTGATTTCTGGAAATTTGGAATTTCGGAAGATCGTGAAGATTCCCGGCGTTCCGTCGACGGGCTTGTGGGTGTTGATTCTGACAGAATGCAGCAAGACAGCAAGTTGTGATCGGAGGGGAAGCACAAGTTAATTTTATTCAATTCATCAATTGGGTTTATCAATTATTAATTTTTTGTGTTTAATTTTTGGTTTGAAAAGGTTGTAATTTTCTACTCTTATGATGAATTGATGATGCGAATTACAAAGTTGTGATCATGTGATGTATTTTAAATTTTAATGGCATGATGAGAAGGAAAATTGGGGAGTGGGAATGATGCATTTTTGTGAGTTAAACATACAGAGTTATCAGGGCCGTCTTAAACATTTTAGAGGCTCAGTTCTAATTTTAAAAATTGGGCCCTTATATTTAGAAAAATGAAATTTTCATAATAAAAAAATATGTATTTAAAATTATCAAAATACAATTATATTCTTACAAATGGAATCCATAAAAACTTAAACTACTTTATTAAAATGGTAAATAAAATCTCAATACAACTTAAAGCTATTATTGACCTGCTACATAAAACGAGCTATTCTTCTAGCGCTTTTGGAAGCAAATTCGTCAACTAAATCTTCATATTGTATGGTCTCCAAAAGATCGTTCTCAATTGCTATCAAAGCTAATCCATTAAGCCTTTCTTGTACCATGGTGGACCGCAAGTAAGACTTCAACAACTTCAATTTTGAAAAGCTTCTTTCTGCAGAAGCAACTGTCACAGGAATAGTCAATAAAATTCTATACGCAACACTTACATTAGGAAAACAATCTATGCCCTTCAAAAAATTTAACATATCAATAGGTCCCATTTTTTCATGGGGCAATATTCCTCTTAGAAAATCTACCTCCACATATAATTCTTTCCCATTGATATCAGATTGATCATTATGTTTTATTGCCTCTTCAAAATTATTGCAACAAGACAACAATGTTAGATGATCCAATGATTGTAACTTGCGCAAGTTAAACAAGAATCCAAAAATACTTTCATACTCTTGATATTGCTCAAATCTCTTTTCAAGGGAAACAACAGCTTGATCAACGAGGTAAAGAAAGTAAGTAACTCTAAAAGACTCCTCCCCAGATAGCTCAACTGATGGGGTATCTGAATTCTCATCAAAATTTATCTTTCTTCTAATTATACGTCTTTGAGGAAATATTGGCTCAATATTCATTTCAATAGCAATTCCCTTAGCGTTATCCAATGCATTATAAAAGCCAGTTTCTCTATATTTATTTTGAAGGAAAAAATAAAGGGGCTAATATCATTTTTTGAAGGATATCGAGAAACTGGCTTTTATAATGCATTGGATAACGCTAAGGGAATTGCTATTGAAATGAATATTGAGCCAATATTTCCTCAAAGACGTATAATTAGAAGAAAGAGAAATTTTGATGAGAATTCAGATACCCCATCAGTTGAGCTATCTGGGGAGGAGTCTTTTAGAGTTACTTACTTTCTTTACCTCATTGATCAAGCTGTTGTTTCCCTTGAAAAGAGATTTGAGCAATATCAAGAGTATGAAATTATTTTTGGATTCTTGTTTAACTTGCGCAAGTTACAATCATTGGATCATCTAACTTTGTTGTCTTGTTGCAATAATTTTGAAGAGGCATTAAAACATAATGATCAATCTGATATCAATAGGAAAGAATTATATGTGGAGTTAGATTTTCTAAGAGGAATATTGCCCAATGAAAAAATGGACCTATTGATATGTTAAATTTTTTGAAGGGCATAGATTGTTTTCCTAATGTAAGTGTTGCGTATAGAATTTTATTGACTATTCCTGTGACAGTTGCTTTTGCAGAAAGAAGCTTTTCAAAATTGAAGTTGTTGAAGTCTTACTTGCGGTCCACCATGGTACAAGAAAGGCTTAATGGATTAGCTTTGATAGCAATTGAGAACGATCTTTTGGAGACCATACAATATGAAGATTTAGTTGACGAATTTGCTTCAAAAAGCGCTAGAAGAATAGCTCGTTTTATGTAGGAGGTTAATAATAGCTTTAAGTTGTATTGAGATTTTATTTACCATTTTAATAAAGTAGTTTAAGTTTTCATGGATTCCATTTGTAAGAATATAATTGTATTTTGATAATTCTTAAATACATATTTTTTTATTATGAAAATTTCATTTTTCTAAATATAAGGGGCCCAATTTTTAAAATTAGAACAGGGCCTCTAAAATGTTTAAGACGACCCTGTCTATGCCACTAATATATTTAATATCTTAAGGATGAAAATAATCCTCCCAATATAATATAAGTAACATTAAATTTTAATTCAATACTAGCTACAAAACAATGCTAATAATAATAACCATGTTTGCGCGCTCCTCTCTCAAAATGTTCTCTGCGTACTTTGTACGCCGGCGCCATGGCTAGGAAATATAAAGCCCAAAAGAAGGCAAATCAGGCGAACGTGGAAATGGGAAGAAAGGTAGGCGCAACTGAATCGCAGGCAAAGCAATTGAAATCAGTGGATGAGGTTCTAGGGTTAGCTGAAATCCTGGTTGAAGATGATTGTGACTCTCCAACATGTTGCAATGTTACGGGATAATTTCTCAACATGGCTGGAATCCATTAAGAACTTAGGCGAACGATTGCAGTAGGACCAAGGGAGGCGGTTACAGCTGGTGTAAGGTACAATAGATCCCTTATCGATTTTATTTTCCTATGAATCTCAAGCTGAAAATGATAATGCGAATGTGATTAAGATGGACATCACCGATGTTCAATCGGAGATAGATTTTTGGAACTTAACTAGTTACTATTACATTGTTGGTGCTGTAACATGTAGCATTCTAACAATTCTCTACTTTTCAAAATACCTTTATAATATAAAACTTAGAGAATTAACAAATTATTATCGCCCATGTGATAACGTATCGACTTATTAAGAATTTTGTAGCAGGAAACATAATAAATAAACTTTAGAAATAAAACTTAGGGCCTGTTCTCTTCGACATAAAACAGCTGAATTGAACTGAACTGAACTGAACTGAATTGAATTGAATTGAATTAAATTGAATTGAATTAAATTGAATGTAATAAATATATAAATAATATTTAAATAATAATAATATGAATATTATATAATTATTATAATGATAAGTAATAATAATGAATAATAATAATAATAGTATTTTGGATATTTTTAAATGATAGTTATAAATAAATAATATTAATAATCATAAATTAATAATAATAATAATTAAGATAATAATGATAAATAATAATTATTTTATATTATTTTTATTAATATATTAATACTTGATGATGATATATAATACCAATAATATCTAATACGTAAATTAATATTACTATTTTAATAATTAGATTTAATAATATAATAATATTTACTAATAAAAATCATGATTAGGTTAGACCGTGAAAATTACATCATAAACCGTCTTGACGCAATTTGATTGGTTTACGGGCTAAAAACGTGGGTTTATTTATGCTTTGACCTAAACTATCTTCCTCCTAATAATAATAGTAATAATAATGAGTAAAGCTATAATGAACAAAATAATATATAGAAACAACAACAATAACAACAACAACAACAACAACAACAACAACAACAACAACAACAACAACAATAATAATAATAATAATAATAATAATAATAATAATAATAATAATAATAATAATAATAATAATAATAATAATAATAATAATAATACTCAATAGTAATGACATAAAAATAAATAATAATAATAATAATAATAAATAATAATAATAATAATAATAATAATATTAATAATAATAATAATAATAATAATAAGAGTACTTAGTAAAATAAATTATACCAACATAATAATAATATTTAACAAAATGGTTATAAAAGAATGCAGCTAAACTGAGCTGAACTGATTGGAGCTGAACTGAACTGAACTG
Organism: Beta vulgaris subsp. vulgaris; assembly: GCF_026745355.1. NCBI lineage: Eukaryota > Viridiplantae > Streptophyta > Magnoliopsida > Caryophyllales > Amaranthaceae > Beta > Beta vulgaris. The sequence continues at coordinate 26,857,411 of NC_079207.1, read as the reverse complement.
AACTGAATTGAACTGGACTGAATTGAAAATAAGTTGGGGAGAACAGACCCTTAGTCAACCTAAAAGTCAACTCTAAAAGTCAAACCTACGAAAGTCAAAAGGCAACCTCAAAGTCAAAGTCAACGATAATAGTCAAAGATGAAAAGTATAAAGTCAAATAAAATATATAGTCAACACAAGCTCTTCAATCCCGAACCCATGATCCATCATTTTCAAACCTGTAATGGACGAGGCACTATTGATCCCCAGAGATTTCTCACCAAATGGGTCATCACATGATCAATAAGGCCTAGACATGATCAGCATATACACACAAAGTACGTAATCAGCAAAGCTAAGTACTACATATAAATAAATAAACAATCTTAACATGAAATTAACAAATAATAAGCAGTGATAAATAATAATAAAATAACATAGCAGACTATTTTTACTGAACTAAACTTCACAACTAATAGATTAATTAATTTAGATGGAATAGTCAATGGAATGAGTTGTCTAAATCAAAACCAGTCTTCAATATAGGAGATGAAATACGGGCGCGAGGAACCTTTAATAATAAAAATAGGACACGGTGATCAATCCGGTCCCAAGAAAAGCCATGGGCTACCACCATGTTGTAACAACCCACCTAATACTCCCTCCGTTTCCTAAAGATCTTCCTTGTTACTATTCCGACAGATACCAAGGAGAATCCATTTGTGTGGGGTGGGTAAAGGAGGAGAGAGAAAGGGGGTTAAGATAAATAAACATATAAAAAGGGGTTAAAGTAGGAGAGATAAAGGGAGTAAAATTGAATTAATAATGTAATGGTGGACCATATGATAGGGACATGAGAGGGTAAAAAGGGGAAAAATAATTCCAAATAAGGAATAAAGTAATTGATGGAAGATCATTTGGAAACACACTTAAACGGAAAGAGGGAAAATCTTTAGGAAACGGAGGGAGTAATTAGCAGCTTAGATTAATGCTACTAATAATGTAAATGAGCTATAGTTAATTAGGTGACGTTACCCAAGCTTGCAATTTCCCTTTCTAAGGGAACCCCAAGACTTGGAAGTATCTTACCACATTTTTCTTTTAGTATACTATTAATAACTATTACATACCATATTTTTAAAAAAATAGTTACGTATGGAACATACTAAAATACATATCATGATACCCATAATCATATTACATTTCAAGTATTATGAGCATAGCAAAACAACAGAACATTTAGGTTTAGCAACACGGTGGCATGCGCTTCACATATTTCAAACAATAGCTTCCTGGCCTAGCCTTGCAATTTCGTCACTGTTTGGGAGGGCAATAACAACTAAATCAGCAAAGCTGGTACACAATTTCTCTAGTTCTCATGTTTTATTTACATAGGAGGGGTTCTTGACTCTCGTGCTTGTATAAAAGGAAAAAAAAACTCGTAATTTAGTTACATGTATCTTAATATCTCAATGTGTAAGTTGGCGTGGAACTCTTTATACTCTCGACTATGATCATAGGAACCGTTCTTCTCAATATAGTTCTTCCATAAACATTTACTCCTACAACTACCTGGGGAAGAGGGCATGAATAGAGTGACCGATCTTCCATCTCTATGCTCATGGGAACGTCTTCCCAAAACAATTTATGTACTGCTTGCAAGACATAATCTAGGACATGTCCCAGCATTCACTTACACGCACACACTACAATGTGTTCATCACTATTATTGCAGTATCTTCCCCTATCATTACTACAATACTTTGGCTCCATTTCGACTAGATGTAGTAGCATTTATTTTATTGAAGCATTAGTAAACATGGAATACTATGTTCCTCAATTACATTTGCTACATTGAGAATGTTTATTTATTAAGGAAAAAGTCATTCTAAAGTCATGGTGTAAAAGAGCAGGAGTATGGTTCTCGTTACAAGGAGGTGGCTTCTATTATCAAATGTGAGTTTATAAAACTAGCCTAATCATGAATCTCTTACCCTATTACGTGAGTTAATTACCCTCATGCAGTAGGTGTAGAATTTTACAATTACTAATCCATCATGCCAACCATCTCAAAACCTACATGCAATGATTACAATGCAAACTTTCTGACTTACTTTATCATTTAACCATATCTCTTTTGGTTATACAAGTGATTAACCATACATGCAACACATATAATTAGCATACTTATTTACTTCAACATACATGCCACACATTCACTCACAAGATCTCATTATAAACACCACAACTTTACACAAGAGAATTCACATAAGAAAAGTAACTAAGAACCTCCATAAAAATCAAAGAGTCCTTGTGTACCTTATTTCTTAGCTTAATTCCTTCCCAAGCTCCTTAAAAATCATGTCCTTAGCTTCTTATCCAATCACCTTAAAATATATAAGCAAACACCATCAATAATGAGTAATCTCCTCAAAACAAAACTTAACAACAACCTAGAAATCTGTTTTTTTTTCTTACCTAAATGGGTCTTTCCTCCCCAATTTCTCCAAATTCCCCTTCGTTTATCTCTAAATTTTTGGACACCAAATATACACCTACAAGTTTAGAGTCACTAGTTAAGTTGCATGCAGGAAAAATGAAGTTGAAGCTAAAGAACAAGTGGAGAAAAGGACCAGCTGTCGCTGGTCCATCGTGAAAATGGCGAGAGGAAGGAGGTGTTCTGGCCAGAAGGCTTTTGTGTGAGTTAGAGTGCGAAAGTTGGTGTGGGGTCCTCTTATAAGTCTACTAGGTTGGTATAATGTTATCTTGGACGTATCTCCCTTGGAATTATCTGGATGACCCACTCTCATGGGTTACTCCAATCAGAATTTCTAAACAACTTGTTCTTATTCATCTTACCTTTTTTCCTCTATTTGGCATGTGATTTGCTATTTGTTTAATATTATAACCCAACTAACTTGGGCATTCCCCTTTAGTAATATAATAATAATACTTCTCACAAATAGACAAAAATATCCTTATTAGAATGGGAATGTTTTTAACATACTCAAGAAGTTTCTTAACTTAACCTTCCCTTATCACCATTACTATTCTCACTACTCTAATCACTATTAATTATTATTAATTATTATTATTATTATTATTATTATTATATTATAATAATAATAATAATAATAATAATATAATAATAATAATAATAATAATAATAATCACTATTATTGCTAGTAATTTTAACCAGCTATTACGATTATATTTCATCTCATACTTGTCCGACACTTCAAACGTGCACAAGTCTAAAACTATTGTTATCCACATTTCACTTTACATTTAACCATCTCTCTTTTGCTTATACAAGTGATTAACCATATATGCAACACATATAATTAGCATACTATTTACTCCAATATTCGTGCCACACATTCACTCACAAGATGTCACTACAAATACCTCAATTTTACAAGAGAATTCACATAAAAAAAGGAACTAAGAACCTCCATAAAATTCAAAGAGTCCTTGTGTACCCTATTTCTTAGCTTAATTCCTTCCCGAGCTCCTTCAAAATCATGTTCTTAGCTTCTTATCTAATCACCTTACAATATATAAGCAAACACCATCAATAATAAGGAGTAATCTCCTCAAAACAAAACTTAACTACAACCTAGAAATATGTTTATTTTTCAGCTTACCTAAATGGGTCTTTCCTCACCAATTTCTATGGCGAGAGGAAGGGGGATATTTGGGCAGAAGGTTTTTGTGTGAGTTAAAGTGCAAAATTTGGAGTGGGGTTCCTCTTATAAGTCTACTAGGCTGGTATAATGGTAGCTTGAACGTATTTCCCTTGAAATGATCTAGATGACCTACTCTTCTTGGGTTATTCCCATCAGAATTTCTAAACAACTTGTTCTTATTCATCTTACCTTTTTTCCTGTATTTGGCACATGATTTGCTATTTGTTTTACATTATAACCGACCTAACTTGGGTACTTATCCTCCTTTAGTAATATAATAATAATACTTCTCACAAATAGATAAAAATATCCTTATTAGAGTAGGAATGTTTTTAACATACTTAATTAAGAAGTTTCTTAACTTAACCATTCCTAATCACCATTACTATTCTCACTATTCTAATCATTATTATATTATTATTATTATTATTATGATTATTATTATTATTATTATTATTATTATTATTATTATTATTATCAGTATTATTACTATTAATTTTCTACTAGCTGTTACACATGTACTCCAGCTCATACTTGTCTAACACTTCAGACGTGCATAAGTCTAAAGCTGTTACTATCCATGTTTCACTTTACGTTATTAATAATTTATTCACTTGTCATGACTCACAAGTAGGACAAATAGTATAATAATCAACCAATCATACACTTTTATTTTTATCTTAGGATTAAATAAGGTGATCAATAACAACTTAACAACCCAAGACTAATTCCAACTTTATTTCATAACCTTGCTTTATTCATTGAACCAAGTCAACAACCAACCAGCCAATAGTAGAAATACGACGATTTGCGACCCCTAAAGTGCGTCGCACCTAAACGGAAACGACGCAAAAACACTATTTGCGTCGCACGCCACACTGTGCTCAACGTAAAACATCAACAATCAACTACCAGGTCAAGCAATATGCGTCACACATTCTGAGGGTGCGATACATATTCCCTTTTTGCGTCGTATGCCGCTGTGGTGCGACGCATTTGGTTGCGTCCTGGTGGGAAGAAAATGAGGACAATCTGCGTTGCACTAAGGGAGGTGTGCGACGTAAAAGACCTATGTGCGTCGGACCCATCAACATGTCCGACGCAAATTACCTAGGCCCACTATTAGATTTTCCCGATGGCATTTTTTTTCGAGCCCCAACTTAATACAAACTGCTGCTCTACTCTCTCTCTCTCTCTCCTGCGACAACCTCGCTCACACTCAAACAAACCGATGCTCATACTCTCGCCGGCGCACCCTCAATCTCGCCGGCGACTTCGTCTTCTGGTGTGACTTCCTCTTCTGGTACGACTCTCTCTCTCCCTCTCTCTCTCTCTCTCTCTCTCTCTCTCTTTGTCTCTCTCTCTTTCTCTCTCTCCCCCTTTCTCTCATTCTCGGTCCTTACTCTCGCCGGTGCCCTCTTCGGCGGAGCCATCTTCGACATTCTCGCCGCCGGTGCCGACTCGCTGCACCGGTTCTCTCTCTCTCAATCTCGCCGCCGGTGCTCCCTTCACATATCTCGGTCTAAGTTTCTTCTCGGCGCTCACTTCACGTCGCTGGTGCTTTCTCTCATTCACGCCGCCGCTGTCGACTCGCCGCACACTCGTCGGTGCTCTCTCACATTCTCGCCAGCAATGTATGTATTTTTTGTGTTGTTTTTGAAATTTTTATGTATTAATCTACATTAATAATCATGCATTGTCTCACTTTGTCACTCGTTTACATTGTACTTCAGTTGCGGTTTGACTTTTCTCCAACCTCACGTCAGAGTGATTGTCTTCGCTGCTCCTTTCATAGGTATTAAATCCACCTACCAAATAAGACTATCGGTCCTCATAGTGTAATTAAATAATCAAAAGGGAACAACATAATTCAATCATGATCCAAACAAACATAAATATTAATCCCTCATGTGAATTAATAAATTAAAGTTCCCAAATCCCATATGCTTGCATCAATATTCCATAAAAATATAATATAAAAATCCCAACCAACATGTGTCACACAACAACATAAAAAATGCAAATCAAACTTTAATAGAAATCACATATGAACTAAAAGTAGTTCCCTATACATGATACTACATAATTATTATCTTTAGAATCATAATACGATTTCAATCAACACATAGGAAAGTATGTACCTTGCGTAGACAAATCGAGCGGCCACTTTCACAACCTTAAAAATCGCCTAAAAAAATTTATTTGCCTAAAACAACCAATATAAATCCACAATCAATCCCCTTAAAAATTTACAGCAATAATAAAATACTTTGAACCCCTTCTAAGAGTGTTTTAAAACCTTTCCCATCTTTAAAACTTGATTATTATAACCTCCTAGTATAGTACTACTACACTAGTTGTTAAAAACTCTAATAAAAACCCATATTTAACTCATAAATACTCCATCAACAATACTCTTCTCAAATTTCCAGCAACATACAACATATTAAATCTCTTTTTAAACATACTTAAAACATATTTAAAATCATAAGAATACTCAATTTCATAAACTATAATATACTACTTTGATTTTCTAACTATAAAACCCTAAAAATCCACGCTTTAATAATTAAAAATCCAATTCAAACATAATAAATAAATCTGAATTTTTATTTCTTTACTACACAAAGTATATAATATTAGATTCATAATTAAATCATCAAACTATAACTTTTAAACATAATCATATTAAAACAAGTCTTGAAAATATAAAATTTGCTTCAAAATAAAAACTTGAGGAGCAAGAAAATAACAACCAACAAAAGAAGAGGAGGGAGGACGCCGACAATAGCCACGGACAGCGTTGGCAACGCTGGCAGTCGCCGGTGATCCAATGTGAGGAGGAAGACACCGAGAGAAAAAGAAAAGAAAAAGAGAGGAGAGAGAACTGAAATCTTTGGGGAGGAAGAGAAAGAAAATAAAGTTGTGTGGGAAATATTTGGGGTTTTGGGGGTTTATATAGGTTCCCCTTGCGGGCTTAGAAAAAGGTGATTGGGCTCAAACTAGAGTTTAATCATTGATGAATTGAGTGTTTGTGTTCCTCATACCCAATTAAAATCCTTTTCACAATCCAAAATGTGTTTTTACCTTTTCAAATATTTTTCAAAGCATGACTAGACAAAATGTTTAACTTCTTTAAATCGTTAGAATAATTCCTTTGACTTTCAAATAGTCAACATTTTAAGAAACAAATCATTTAAATATTAAAATATATTGAAATTTATATAACTATAAATTAATTTATATTTAGAAAATTTGTAAATTTACAGGGGACTACAGGTGTGAATCCCCTAGTACATGTAATGGAAGGATTTATCAGGAGATTATGGAAAGATAAAGGGATGGATAAGGTAGCAGTAGTGAAGAAAGGAATATATGTGGTGAGATTTAGATCTATGGAGAAAAGGGTTGGGGTATTGGCTGGTAATGCTACTTTCTTTGATAATGAACCCATGATTGTGAAACCATGGACTACACATGTGGATATGTGCAAGGAAAACATCAAAACACTTCCAATATGGGTTCAATTGACATTAGATTTTGAATATTGGGGTTTCCTTGTCTGGAAAAGATTGTAAAACCACTTGGTAGATTGATTAAACTTGATCAAGCTACTAGTAGGAGGCAATACAATATGCTCGTGCAATGATAGAAGTCCAAATTGATCAAAAGTTCCTAGATGAATTGAAATTCATGAATGAAAAAGGACATGTTAACTACTATTGAGGTGTAATATGAATGGAAACCGATCAAATGTAAAAATTGTAAGGGTATGGGGCATGAAGCAAGTAAGTGCACTAAGGCAAAGTGAGGCTGGAATGAAGACCAAACGAGGGTAATGACAGGCCTAGTGGAGACCACAACGGAATGCTACAGTTACAGGGGTTCAAAATAGAGAAGCAGAGCCTCAACATGATGAGTTTTAACCAGTAAGGAATCCTGCTTGGAGGATTCTTTCAAGCCCAAAGGCTGTAGATACATAGAATAATTTCAAAGTTTTGGAGGAGCCATGGGATGACAATACTGTAACTGGTGATCATGCTTCATCACAGAATGAGGGCAATGATATAAATGAAGATGGAAATATAGTTATGATTGTAAGTGTGGTGAACTGTGTTTCAGTGGAGGTCCAGGATACAGGAGGGGGCCAACCATTTGGAAATAATGGATTGATTTGTCATATGGTATGTGAGGGGTGTCAACAACTAGCAGAAGCATAAATAGGTGAACAATGTCATCAATCAGAGAAATGTTGGTTTTGTTGGCCTTGTGGAGACTAAGGTCAAAGCGCATAATATGGGCAAGCTTTATCTTAGTTTGTTTCAAGGATGGTGTTTTACTTCTAATTTATCTTTTCATAAAGGTGGTCGAATTGTAATAGCTTGGAAACCTAAGTCATTCCATGTTAATATTGTGGTTTGTTCTAGCCAGATGATTCATTGTGAAATTTGACCTATGAATGGGTTGTCTTTTGCTTGTTATATTATATATGCATAAAATGATGTTGCTGTTAGAGAGCTAGCTTCGTAGGATCTTGAAAATTTAGCTGTGATATTCAGAAGCCATGGCTTGTTGTTAGGGATTATAACTGTGTTCTACATACTGATGAAAGAGTAGGTTCTGTTATGAGACCTCAAGAGGTTTATAGACTGCAGGAATGTGTTTATAAGTGTGGAATTCAGGATATTACTAGTACATGGAGTAAATTTACGTGGAATAACAAGCAGCAAGGATAGCATATAATTTTTTGTAAGCTTGATAGAGCCATGATGAACCAGAGTTGGCATGATGCTTTCTCAAATGCAGCTGCACATTACTTACCTGCGGGATAATTTGATCATTGACTAGTGGTAATTGCAGTGTAGCCAGTTGTTGACATTGGTAAACACCCATTTAAGTACTTTAAAATGTGGAGTAGTGCTCCAAATTTTGAAGAGTTAGTTTCTAGCTATTAGCATGAGCAGGTTCATGGTACTCCCATGTACATTATTGTGAATAAATTGAAGAAAGTGAAAGCTGCTATCAAGCAGCTTCATCTTGAAGGTTTCTTAGATATTAATTGTAGAGATATTCAGACTTACAAAAAATGATCACAAGCCACGAAAGTTTACAAAGAGATCCTACTAACTTACATCTGAGGTTGAGTGCAAAGAATGCAATAGATCAGTATAAAAGGACTCATAAACCCAATTTGTCTTTCTTGAGTCAAAAGGAAAAGATGCAATGGTGTAAAGATAGCGATGAGAACTCTGCTTTCCTCCATCAGTCAATTAGAGCTACAAGACTGAAGAATACATTGTATGCCATCAACGATAAAAATGACATTTGGAACGAGGATATTACTGCTGTAAATGAGGCTAAGCACCTCTTAAGTTCTGAGCTACAAGATAGAAAAAAAAGAAGAACGAAGTTATTGAAATGGGGCATGTGCTCACTAGTGAGCATGATCAATTGCTTGACAGACCATATACTGCAGATGAAGTGAAAAAAGCCTTATTCTCAGTTCCAGGAGACAAGGTTCCTAGACCTGATGGCTTTGGCTCACAATTCGTCGGAGATACTTGGCAGATTACAGGAGATGAGTAACACAAGCTATTCTCAATGTGTTTAATTCAAGAAAATTGCTGATATAATTAAATACTAGCACATAAACTCTTCTACCCTAAAGTGTCATGTCCTAGCTCTGTAATGGAGTTTAGGTTTATAGCATGCTACAATACCCTTTACAAATGCATAACAAATATAATCTGTAATAGATTAAGCTTAGGTTTACCTGATAAAATTGCTTAAAATCAGGGTGCTTTGTGAAGGAGAGATTTATTGTTCATAATATAATGGTGTGTCAGGATTTAGTGAGACACAAAGGTAGGAAAAATGCGAAAAAGAGTTGTATAATGAAATTACACATGAAAAAAGCATATGATACAATTGACTGGGACTTTTTAGAAGAGATAATGTGTGCTTTAAAAGTTCTTAGAAAAGTTTGTAAAGTTTGTAATGGTATGTGCTAGGACTCCAACATTCTCTCTTATGATTGATGGCTCAACTTAATGCATTTATTAGATCTAAGAGAGGATTCAGAAAAGGGGATCCCATCTCCCTATTGCTCTTTGTAATCTGCGTGGAATATCTTTCCATATTGATGAGAAAGCTTGAATCCCATGCTCATTTCAAGTATCATCCAGGGTGTACGCAGATAAATCACATGATCTTTGCAGATGATGTTATATTGTGTTGTGCTTGTAATTACAATACTGTTTACAATATGCTCCAAGCTTTTAAGCTTTTTTCTTCCTCTTCTGGGTTGCAAATTGGTGAGAGCAAATCAGAGCTTGGGTAAGTGTGGATGTGATTCAAAGGATCAAGAATGAAACTATTTTTAACCATAATACTCTCCCTTTGAAATATTCGGGAGTCCCCATATGTGCAAGGAAGATTATAGTTGCAGAATGTAATGGTATGATTGAGAAGATACGAGCAAGATTTGATGCCTGGACCAATAGAAATATTTCTTATGATGCTAGACTCCAACTCTAAACTTAGTTTCATTGAGCATACACATATATTGGGCACAAATATTTATTCTACACTAGTACATTCTCAAGGAAATTGAGAAGATTTATAGATCTTTTCATTGGAGTGAGGAGCAAGGGAGCAGAAAGCCTGGAAATGTTGCTTAGCAGAAGGTTATCACTCCAAGACAACAAGGCGGGCTAGGTGTGAGATAGATTCAGAGTTGGAACAAAGCTGCCCTTGCAAAATATGTATTGGCTGTTTATACAAAACAAGATAGCTTGTGAGCGAAGTGGGTACATGAAGTGTACCTTAAAAACAAAGAGTGGTGAAATTATGAACCACCACAAGATTGTTGATGCTATTGGAAGTAATTATGCAAGATCAAGGATGAAATCAAGGTGTTGTATACACAGCAGGAATTCAATGAAATGCCTAATTTTAACATCAAAGGTATCTACTACAAGATGAGAGGGTCAAATGAGGTAATTCACTAGGATAAAATAATATGGAATAAAATAGTTATTGCAAAGCATATACTGATAAGCTAGCTGGCAATGCATCAAAGACAAAGAACTGCAAATATCTTGGTTCAAGTGGGTGTGGTTGAGTCAGATGGATGTATGCTTTGTGCAAATGGTACCGAGTCTCAGAACCATCTATTTTTTCAGTGTAGTTATGCTACATAATGCCTGCAGATGGTTAAGAATTGGATACACCTTCATTTGATACATAATATGTTCCAAAGGCAAATTTTCTTTTTTCATAACAGTAGTAGAATTGGGCTTCACAAAAGGATTTTGGCTGCTGTGTTTAGCAGATTAGTCTATTTCATTTGGTGGGTTCGAAATGAAGAAGTCTAGAATCAAGTGGTTTGGTGACTGTAAGTTATCATTAAAAGATTAAAAGAGCAAATTCAGACGAGGGTAAAGTTAGTTCTTCCTCTCAAAGGGAAAAGAGGTGGATAGAAAATGTATTTATGTAAACAGAATGTTTGTATAACAGTTTTGTTTACTTCATTATTTGATGAGGGGGCAAACCTAGTTGGACTGCTCATGACTTGAAAAGTGTAGGTTGTAAATATTTGGTTGTTTATACTAATTCTTACTTGGCGAAAAAAAAACACAATGCTAATAATAGTAGTACAATAATATATGAAACAAATCATAACGAATAATAAATTGTTCGTTATAAAAATAAATTAAAATAACACCTAAATGAATCGATATTATACACTTTGCATGTTTAGTCATACTTTCTCCGTTCTTTTTCAATTGTCACGTTTCCCTTATTGGAAGTTACATATTAATTGTAACATCTTCTTATTTGGTAATATCCTATGTCTATCTTTCTCCTTTCACATGGGTCCTAATTTTCATATCTCTCTCCTTTTTCATGAGTTTTTAAAAGAATATGCCAATGGAACAGTCCCCCCGGTCTTTGTTAGTTTACGTGTTTCTTTTGCATAAAGTTTTAGGATAAACAATGTTGTGGGACAAAGACGAAAAGAGAAATTATAAATTTATGTTAAAGTGGAATTTATATATGATGCAATGTTAGTGGTCCCATTCCAAAAATAGAAACAAAAAATGGGTAAAATAATAAGGAACATCCCAAAAAGGTATACGGGTAAAGAGACAAAGACCGGAGGTAGTATGTTTGTAATTATTATAGAAAAGAGGAAGTGCGTATTTTTTTTTTTTAAATGGATGATATTTTACCAAAAAGAAAGGAAAACCAACATCCAACATAGATCCTACTACAGTAGTAGTACAAGACATTACTAAATCAAAACAACCAGATTACATCCGAAACAAATAAACTAGATTTTGAATATAATTTTTGTCCACATCAGACCATTTGCACATACAAAGCAGTTCTCGCTCTATTGCAAACATCAATCTTTATGGCTTTTTTAACCTGATTTAGCCACAAGACAACATCATACAAAAAAGAATGGTTTCTTCCTCTCCAGATTTGGTAGACAGTAGCTGCTATAGTGCCATAACTAGAAAACTTGTTTTCTTCACTTGCTTCTATACTTTCTGCCCCAATTCTTCCATGAAGTGTAAAGATTACCAGGAGCTATAGTTTTCAAAAATCAACCATGAGATGACCCTTGAGCAGATTCTGGTGCTACATTGACATATGAAGAACACATGGAGGCATGTATCATTACCCTGATCAGCAGACAAAAGACTAGTACTGTCTTAACAAATTAAATTCTAACAGCTACTTTATCTCTTGTTCTTAGCTTCCGTAAGGACATTAATCAAGCAATAAAAGAATGCTTGGGAATTATTTACAGCGGCGGATCTTGACCAACTATTTTAAAGGGGTCGAATAGACAAATAAAAAGTTAATCGCAAAATCTTAAATTATAAATAAAAAACTAATAGAAGCATAACGAAGTTTAAATAAACTATTATTAATGGCTATAAGAAAGGTGTAGCTAATGTAATTGTTCTAAATCTCAATCCTTAAATTTTTAGACAAGTTTTTCCATTTATTTGTTTGATAATTATCTAAACTTGAAGTAATTGATAAAAAAACACATAAGTCAGTGACCATATTTTTAATAAATTGAAGGAAAGGTGCATTAGTAACTAATCAATTATCATATAGCTTTCTTTAATCGCAGCGAAAACAAAAGCAAGCGAGTTACACTTAATTTTATGGGTTTTAGGAATAATTTAAAGAAAAAAGTAGTTATTGAAATTGGAAAATAAAAAGAAAAGGATACTAACATAACAACAAATGGCCAGAGATATAGGGAGCAAAAGAAAAAGGAAAAGGGCATTCAAATGAATAAATTAGAGAATTTGAAAAGTAGAAAAACAATGCACTAAACTTTGCTTTCAACTGGGGTCGAACCCTGTCAAGTTTGCAATGTTGCTTTGCATCCTATCCAATTTCCAGTGTGCCAACTTGCATGTCATATATTATATTGCAGGCAAGTTGTTATTCGATGTTAAATAACTAATGGGGGCCAGGTTCCCACACCCCCCTAACAATAATCTGCCATTGATTGATTAGGCTCAATAAAGGATCAACCTAATATACGATGAGAACCCACCCATTTTCAAGACAAGTGGCAGTTGTGGGTCTCACCGAGAAGTTGACCTAAACTCAGAGGCTTGGGAAGCATTCAAAAGGCTGGAAAAGATGGCTACCTGAAAACAAAACAAAACCACTTACCCTAAGCAAGACCCATCTTATCAAGGTTGCTTGTCTGCAAATTCCCAATAGTATAAATAGCACCAATCTCATCAATGAATAGGTATTCAATTTTAACCTGCCAAATGGTAGAGCATCTCTCTCTACAATTACTGCATTCTCTCTTTACCGTGATCACATTTGATTTGAGCGTCCAAGGGGTGATCTAGTACCAACTCCCAAGGTAGTTTAACCATCCATGAGAATATTCACATTAAGAATCCACATGTGAGGATCAATAAAAAAAATTCAATCATAGCAAATAAATGAAAATGTTCCCATTCTCATGCGAAAATATATTTTTTTTCACTTGGATAACAAAATATTTGCCTTTTTATTCCTCAAAAGGTGCTAGTAATTTTTTTTTTCCAAACCATAATATTGAAATCCTCCTAAAACAAAGTAAAGGTGCTAAAATTATATTTAAACCATTGCATGACTAATTATTCAACATTATTCTCAAAGCATAAATACATAGGTAAGTAGTATGAGAAGATACATTATCAGTCTTATCCTTTGATTTCTTCTACCTCTCTAGAGTGAAACCTCATCTTCAAAATTTTAAGGTCCCCAGTATTATAATAGACATATCTTCTAAATCTCGTTGATCTGCGCATCTTCTTAGGTTGAGGATCATCCTCTTCTGACTCAGAATCACTCTCAGGTCTCATAACGACACGGTAGATGTCCATCCTGGTCTGTCTCCTATCACGGTCAAAATCATGGAGAAAGTCATCGTCACTATCTGGCATACCTACTCTTAGGATCCTACGCATGATGGCTTCTAGGCTAGTATAGCTATTATAGTCAAACTCATATCCTCCATCATCCTGATCATCACTTAGTAATATAGGGTTCTAGTAGCTTCCTACTCTAGTAGCTTCCCTATCGGTCATATCTCTAGGTCCGTTTACTGAAGGATACAACATCTATAAATAAATAATACTATCAGTTAGCATATAATCCCCTAAATAAACAATAAGTAAGAATAATCAACAATATAAAGTATAAGAATAACATTAATAATTTGTAGGGAAGAAAAGTATAATCATGTTGAACTAACTATTTAATGCAGACATATAATATTTTTAGGATTTTTTAACTGCAATAATGCAAACTTTTTTCTGTTGTCTCGCAACAATACGAACTTTTGATCTTTTTTCAATAATACAAACTTTACATTATAATTCCTCTAGTAGGTCAAGTTAACTTGTAATCGGTAAAACATGCCAAAAAAATTACAAAATGATATTTCTTCTTTCTCCCTCCTGCCCCAACCCCCCACCCACCTGAACCACCTCAGCTTACTACCTTCTACAACAAGTTAACAACCGGTATTGCCCTACAGGAGGAATTTTGACCAAGAGTTTGTATTATTAAAAAAAATCAAAAGTTTGTATTATTGCGAGAGAACGGCCAAAAGTTTCTATTATTCTAGTTAAAAAATCCATATTACTATCACATATGTGCTCCCTATACTATCCATCTCTCACAAAATAACAAAGAAATACAAATAAAATTGATGTATTTAAATAATACAAAAAGAAGTTCAAAATTTCGAATGAAATAAAATAATAATTATTATTATTTCGTACCTCAAAATAATATTTAAAATCTTGTATTCAAAGATTTTCGAAAAGTAATTTGAACCAACGAATAAGTAGGAGCTCAGTTTCTAAGAAATTCATTTTAAGTAACTAGCTAGTTAGGCGCCTAAAAAATTTAAAGTTAGCACGAAAGGCCAATAAAACTTAAAGCTCTGATACCAATTTGTAACACCCTGACAATTTTATATTTTCCAAAATACCTTTTTAATATAAAACATAGAAAACCATCAAAGTATTATTGCAGTGTGATAACGTATCGCCTTATTCAAAATTTTGAAGCGGAAAATATAATAAATAAAATTTGAAAATAAAACTTAGTCAACCAAAAAGTCAACTCTAACCAACAAAAGACAAAGTCAACCTCATAAGTCAAAGTCAACTACAATAGTCAAAGAAAAAGATGAAAAGTATGAAGTCAAAAGGAATATATGGTCAACACAAGCTCTCCAATCCTGAACCCATGATACATCATCTTTAAACTTGTAATGGACGATGCACTATTGATCCCTATCGACTGCCCACCAAATGAGTCATCACAGGATCAATAAGGCATAGCTATGATCAACATATACACACAAAGCACGTAATAAACAAAGCTAAGTACTACATAATAAATAAATAAATAATCCTAACATAATACTAATAAATAATAAGTAGGGATATATATAATAATGAAACAACATTGCACACTAATTTTATTGAATTAAACTTCACAACTAATAGATCAATTAATTTAGATGCAAAAGTCAATGGAACTAGTTATTTAAACCAAAACCAGTCTTCTATCTAGAATACAAAATACGGGCGCAACTTCATACCCCCCTGACCTATGATATCGAGGAAACTTTTAAATAAAAATAGGACACGGTAATCAATCCGGTCCCATGAAAAGCCATGGGCTACCACCATGTACTCCAACTCATACTTGTCCAACACTTTAGACGTGCACAAATCTAAAGCTATGGCTATCCAGGTTTCACTTTACATGATTAATAATTTATTCACTTGTTATGACTCATTAGTTGGATAAATATAATCATTAAAAAATCATACACTTCCATTTCTATCTTAGGATTAGATAAGGTGATCAACAACAACTTAACAGCTCAAGATTAATTCCAAATTTAATTCATAACCTTCGTTTATTAACTGGACCAAGTCAACAACCAACCAACATTTCATAGGTATTAAATCCACTTACCAAATAAGGCTCTCGATCCTCATAAAGTAATTAAATAATCAAAAGGCAACAACATGATTTTAACATGATCCAAACCAACATAAATATTAATCTCTCATGTGAATTAGTAAAATAAAGATCTCAGATCCCATATGCTTGCATCAATCTTCCTTACAAACATAATATAAAAAATCACAACCAATATATTTCACATAACAGCATAAAACATGCAAAATCCAACTTTAATAGAAATCACATATGAACTAAAAATAGTTCCCTACACACTATACTACATAATTCTCATCCTGAGAATCATGATACTAATTTAATCAACATATAGGCATGTACGTACCTTGTTTGGACAAAACGAGAGGCCACGTTTATAACCTTCAAAGTTACCTAAAGAGAATTGTCCGCCTAAAACAATCAATATAAATCCACAATCAATCCCTTATAACTTTACAGCAATAATAAAATACTTTAAAACCCTTCTAAGAGTGTTTAAAAACCTTTCCCATCATTAAAACTTGATTATTAAACCTACTAGTATAGTACTACTACACTAGTTGTTAAAAACTCTCAAAAACCCATGTTTAACTCACAAATACTCCATCAACAATACTATTTTCAAATTTTCAGCAACATATCACATATTATAATTCTTTTTAAACATACATAAACATATTTAAAATCTTAAGAATACTCAATTTCATAAACTATAATATATTACTATGATTTTCCAATTATAAAACCATAAAAATCCATCCTTTGATAATTAAAAATCCAATTCAAACATATTAAAGTATATAATATTAGATTCATAATTAAATGATCAAACTATAACTTTTTAACATAATCATATTAAAACAAATCTTTAAAATATAAACTTCGCATTAAAATAAAAGAAAGAAAAAAAGAGGAGAGAGAACTGAAATCTTTAAGGACGAAGAGAGTAAAAATTAAGTTGTGTGGGAAATATTTGGGATTTTAGGGGATTATATAGGTTCCCCTTGCGGGCCTAAAAAAAGGTGATTGGGCTCAAACTAGAGTTTAATGATTGATGAATTGAGTGTTTAGGTTCCTCATACCCAACTAAAATCCATTTTACAATCCGAAACGTGTTTTAAGCTTTTCCAATATTTTTCAAAGCATGACTAGACAAAATGTTTAACTTTTTTAAATCGTTAAAATAATTCCTTTGACTTTCAAAAAGTCAACGTTTTAAGAAATAAATTATTTAAATACTAAAATATATTGAAATTTATATAACAATAAATTAAATTATATTAAGAAAATTTGTAAATTTACGGGGGATTATAGGTGGGAATCCCCCAGTACATGTAATGGAAGGATTTATCAGGAGATTCTGGAAAGATAAAAAGGTGGATAAGGTAGCAGTAGTGAAGAAAGGAATATATGTGGTGAGATTTAGATCTATGGAGAAAAGGGATGGGGTATTGGCCGGAAATGCTACTTTCTTTTATAGTGAACCCATAATTGTGAAACCATGGACTGCACATGTGGATATGTGCAAGGAAAACATTAAAACACTTCCAATATGGGTTCAATTGACATTAGATTTTGAATATTGGGGGTTTCCTTGTCTGGAAAAGATTCTAAAACTACTTGGTAGATTGATTAAACTTGATCAAGCTACTAGTAGGAGGCAATGTAATATGCTCGTGCAATGATAGAAGTCCAAATTGATCAAAAATTCCTAGATGAATTGAAATTCATCAATGAAAAGGACATGTTAACTATTGTTGAGGTGTATTATGAATGAAAACCGATCAAATGTAAAAATGGTAAGGGTATGGGGAATGAAGCAAGTAAGTCCACTAAGGCAAAACGAGGTAGGAATGAAGACCAAACGAGGGTAATGACAGGCCTGGTGGGAAACCATAACGAAATGTTGCAGTTACAAGGGTTCAAAACAGAGAAGCAGAGCCTCAACATGATGAGTTTCAACCAGCAAGGAATCCTGCTAGAAGGAGTCTTTCAAGCCCAAAGGCTGTAGATACATAGAATAATTTTGATATTTTGGAGGAGCTAGGGGATGACAATACTATAACTGGTGGTCATGCTTCATCACAAAATGAGGGCAATGATATAAATGAAGATGGAAATATAGTTATGATTGTAGTGTGGTGAACTGTGTTTCAGTGGAGGTCCAGGATACAGGAGGGGGCCAACCATTTGGAAATAATGGATTGATTTGTCATATGGTATGTGAGGGGGGTCAACAACTAGCAGAAGCATAAATAGGTGAAGAATTTCATTAATCAGAGAAATGTTGGTTTTGTTGGCCTTCTAGAGACTAAGGTCAAAGATCATAATATGGGTAAGCTTTATCTTAGTTTGTTTCAAGGACTGTGTTTTACTTCTAATTCATCTTTTCATAAAGGTAGTTGAATTGTAATAGCTTAGAATCCGACGTCATTCCATGTTAATATTGTGGCTTGTTCTAGCCAGATGATTCATTGTTAAATTTTACCTATGAATGGGTTGTCTTTTGCTTGTTATATTATATATACATCAAATGATGTTGCTGTTAGAGAGCAAGCTTGGCAGAATCTTAAAAATTTAGCCGTGCATATTCAGAAGCCATGGCTTCTTGTTGGGGATTATAACTGTGTTCTGCATACTGATGAAAGAGTAGGTTCTATTATGAGACCTCAAGAAGTTTATAGACTGCATGAATGTGTGCATAAGTGTGGAATTAAGGATATTACTAGTACATGGAGTATATTTACGTGGAATAACAAGCAGCATGGAGAGCATATAATATTCTGTAAGCTTGAGAGAGTTATGATGAACCAGAGTTAGCGTGATGCTTTCTCAAATGCAGCTGCACATTACTTACCTGCGGGACAATTTGATCATTCACTAGTGGTAATTGCAGTGTAGCCAGTTGTTAACATTGGTAAACACCCATTTAAGTACATTAAAATGTGGAGTAGTGCTCCAAATTTTGAAGAGTTAGTTTCTAGCTGTTGGCATGAGCAGGTTCATGGTACTCCCATGTACATAATTGTGAATAATTTGAAGAAAGTGAAAGCTGCTCTCAAGCAGATTCATCTTGAAGGTTTCTTAGATATTTATTGTAGAGATATTCAGACTTACAAAAAAATGATCACAAGCCAAGGGAGTTTACAAAGAGATCCTGCTAACTTACATCTTAGGTTTAGTGCAAAGAATGCAATAGATCAGTACACTAGTAGAATAATTGCTTATTGCTGCGGTGGTATTGCTGCGGTTTACCCATTCACAGCAATATATCACGTAAAAATAAATATAAAACATAAAATAAAGATATTGCTGCGGTTTCTACCTAAAATCGCAACAATATTGTATCAACATAAAAAAAATTGAAAAAAATCGATTATTAGACATAATATATTGTTGCGGTTTATATAAAGAACCGCAGCAATATATTAAAATAATATTCAAAAATAATATTTTAGCATATTGCTGCGGTTCTTGTCAGAAACCGCAGCAATATCATTTAAAAAAAATATAAAACCCAGCAATTAGGGTTTTCCCCCTCACTTTTCCTCTCTTACACTCACAAGCAGCCTCTCTCAGCCTCTCAACCTTAAACGCACTTCTCTGCCAGCCTCTCAACCCATCTCAACCATCTCTCTCATCTCTCTTCATCTCTCTCATCTCTCTCATCTCTCAGCCTCCCGTCATCCTTCCAATGGAGCAGCGGCGCGACGAAGCCCGTCAGCCTTCGAACGAAGCAGCGGCGCGACGAAGCCCGTCATCCTTCGAACGGAGCAGCGACGCGACGAAGCCACTCTCAACCTCTCTTCATCTCTTCATCGTCAACCTTCGCCTCCCATGTTCAACGCGACCAGAGTGTTCGACGAAGCCTTCGTCATTCTTCTTCAGTTTTTTTCGTTTTTGCTTTTTATTTCCTTTTTTCAGTTTTTTTTTCATTTTTTAGATTTGTTGGTAGATTTTTTAGATCTGATTTTCTTTTCGTTTTTCTCGTCTTTCACCTAACCGGCGCCATCGCCGTCCACCGTTGGCGTTGTTGTGGTTTTCGTTATTTGTTTAAATTCCTCATTTATTACTTCTGTATTTTTTGTCACTTCTGTATTTTTATGTAATAACTAAAAGATACAGAAGTAATATTACTTTACTTCATTTTTTTAATATTACTTTACTTCTGTATTTTTATTACTAAAAGATACATTAATGTAATTGTTACTTCTGTATTTTTTTTTTAATATTCTGTATTTTTTTTTAATATTACTTTACTTCTGTATTTTTTTTAATTCTGTATTTTTGTCGGCCAACCGCCGGATCTTTTATCACTTCTGTATTTTTTTGATTCCTCTATTATTTTATAGGCTGTTATTGCTATGTAATTTTAGAGAATCGTTGTTGTTGCTATGTAACAGAAATTCTATGTTAGTTTATATAATTTTATAGTCTGTTTTTTCATCTTTTAGTTATTCTTTTTGGATTATAAGTTATCTACTCATTTGGTTGTTGAGTATAAAATGTCATTTCATATTGAATTGATGGTCTAGTTTTAATATTTCAAATTTCATTACAAAATAAAGAAAAAAAAATTTTTTTAGCTGTACTATGACCGATTGCTGCGGTTTTGGGCCAGAAACCGCAGCAATATTACGTGTTAATCAGATAAAAAATTATAATATTGTTGCGATTTGGCCTAAAAACCGCAGCAATGTAATTAATACCTATTGCTGCCCCCTTAATTGCTGCGCGCCCAAAACCGCAACAATAGGGCACTTTTTAACTGCAGCAAATAGCATTTATTCTACTAGTGGTGTAAAAGGACTCATAAACCCAATTTGTCTTTCTTGAGTCAAAAGGAAAAGATGCAATGATGTAAAGATAGCGATTAGAACTCTGCTCTCCTCCATCACTCAACTAGAGCTAGAAGACTGAAGAATACAGTGTATGCCATCAATGATAAAGATAACATTTGGAAAGAGGATATTACTGTTGTAAATGAGGCTAAGCACCTCTTAGGTTCTGAGCTACAAGATAGAAAAAAATGAAGAATGAAGTTATTGAAATGGGGCCTGTGCTCACTAGTGAGCATGATCAATTGCTTGACAAACCATATACTGCAGATGAAATGAAAAAGCCTTATTCTCAGTTCCAGGAGACAAGGTTCCTAGACCTGATGGCTTTGGCTCACAATTCTTCAGAGATACTTGGCAGATTACAGGAGATGAGTAACACAAGCTATTCTCAATGTGTTTAATTCAAGAAAATTGTTGGTATAATTAATACTAGCACATAAACTCTTCTACCCTAAAGTGTCATATCCTAGCTCTGTAATGGAGTTTAGGTTTATAGCATGCTACAATACCCTTTACAAATGCATAACAAAAATAATATGTACTAGATTAAGCTTTGGTTTACCTGATAAAATTGCTGAAAATCAGGGTGCTTTTGTGAAGGAGAGATTTATTGTTCATAATATAATGGTGTGTCAGGATTTAGTGAGACAGTATGGTAGGAAAAAAGTGAAAGAGAGTTATATAATGAAATTACACATGAAAAAAGCATATAATACAATTGACTGGGACTTTTTAGAAGAGATAATGTATGCTTTAAAATTCTCTAAAAGGTTTGTAAAGTTTGTTATGGTATGTGCTAGGACTCAAACATTCTCTCTTATGTTTGATGGCTCACTTAATGGATTTTTCAGATCTAAGAGAGGATTCAGACAAGGGGATCCCATCTCCTTATTTCTCTTTGTAATCTGCATGGAATATCTTTCCAGATTGATGAGAAAGCTTGAATCCCATGCTCATTTCAAGTATCATCCAAGGTGTAAGCCGATCAAACTAAATTGCATGGACTTTTGCAGATGATGTTATATTGTGTTGTGCTGGTAAAACCCTACTGTTTACAGTATGCTCCAAACTTTTAAGCTTTTTTCTTCCTCTTCTGGGTTGCAAATTGGTGAGAGCAAATCAGAGCTCCGGTAAGTGTGGATGTGATTCAAAGGATCAAGAATGAAACTAGGTTTAACCACAATACTCTCCCTTTGAAATATTTGGGAGTCCCCATATGTGCCAGGAAGATTCTAGTTGCAGAATGTAATGGGAGCATTGAGAAGATGCGAGCAAGATTCGATGCCTGGAGCAATAGAGATCTTTCTTATGATGCTAGACTCCAGCTCATAAACTTAGTTTCATTGAGCATACACATATATTGGGCACAAATATTTATACTACACAAGTACATTCTCAAGGAAATTGAGAAGATTTATAAATCTTTTCTTTGGTGTGGGGAGCAAGGGAGCAGAAAGCCTGGAAATGTTGCTTCGCAGAAGGTTTGCACTCCAAGACAACAAGGCGGGCTAGGTGTGAGATAGATT